>NW_021318796.1:4865681-5097885 GCF_001605985.2 Dendrobium catenatum | reverse complement strand
CATGCAACCCACACAGGGGGAGAGTTTATTTTTAAATGCAAAATATAATAGAATTCACCATTCAGAGCTTGTTTTTCATTGAAAAAAAGTTTTTCACAATTCACCCCCCTCTTGTCATTAGTAATTTCAATTGGTATCAGAGCTTGTTTTCAAAAATAATATTTTAGAAAACCTTGAAAAAATGATCATGTCAAATTTTGGTAATCGTAACACTGCGAGGGTTATAAATAACTCGTCCACCACTTTTGATAACATTCTGTTTGATTTCTGGAATTAGAATGTCTACATTTTGCAATCTATAGATTACCGCATGTGGATGTTAGTAAATGATGGATAGTTGCACCGTTTAAAACTGTTAATTGGTTGAAAACTCCCTGTACCTTTTAATGAATGGAGCAATGAGGATAGGAGTTAGCCCAACTGAATGCTAAGTGCTTAAACTGCTTTTTTTATGCATTGAAATCTGAGGACTATATGAGAGTATCTACCTGGTTTCTGAAAGGAGATTTGGATAGACTGTGCATTACAACGAAGGAACAAACAAAGTAAAACAGTCAAGGCTAAACATTCTACTGCATGATTATGAATTATTCTGTATGAAACCTAGCGAAACAATTTCTGACATGTACACTAGGTTCACCCAAATTGTGACATCCTTGCATGCATTAGGTAGAGAAATTTCAAATTCTGAGAAAGTGAATAAAATTCTTAGATGCCTACCTAGTTCCTATGATGCTAAGATAACTGCTATCACTGAGTCCAAAGACCTTAATGTTATTCTATTGATAACCTCCTTGGTCACTCATTGCATACGAGCAAGGAGTGAGCCAAAGGCAAAGTGATGCAGGTGAAAAAAAAAAGGAGCGGACGGTGGCATTAAAAGCTAACAACTCAGAAAGTGAAAGCTCTGCAGGGGAGGAAGAGGATGAGATAGCACTGATGACTCGACATTTCAAAAATTTCCTGAAAAGAAAACAGAAGCGTCTTCAGAACAGCTGGAACAAAGGTAAGAGCTCAAGGTCCAATAAGGTTTCATCTGATACAATCTGTTTTGAATGCAGGAAGCCAGGTCACCTTCAAGCCGATTGGCCACAATCTGAAGAGTCAACCAGCTAAGGAGAAGGAGATGACAAAGCAAAATACAAGAAAGGAAAGACAAAGACACAGAAAGCTTTTTGGGCCGACTCTGCCTCAGAATCTTCAGAAGAAGAAGCAGAGGAGGTAACTAACTTGTGTCTTATGGCTAATGATAACCTTGATCAATCGGATCAAGACGAGGTATATCAACTTTCATATGAAGAATTGTTGCTTATTGCTAGAGAATACCATACACGTATAGGAAGTTGAAAAAGATGCATGCTAAGCTTAATGTTGAATTTAGTTCTTTACAAACTGAGCATGCTAACTTAGTTAAGGAAAGTTCTGATTTAGATAGAGATCATATGCTACTTCTTGATGAGTTTGATGCATTAAATAAGAAGCATATTGAACTAATTGAAGCGCATGAATCCTTGAAAACATCGCATATTGAACTAGATGTAGAGTTTGAAAACTAACGCAGTAGCAAAGAGATAGATCATAATGAGCATTTTTTTATTCTAGAAAGTCGATGGATTGAAACTTATAAAATAATACATTTAAACAAAGAATCAAAGAACTAGAAGAAGAAATTGCATCACTCATAGGCCAACCTAGAAAACCACCAACAACAGCATGCATCACAAACTTTAGGAAGAGGCACCACCACCCACATAGATTAGTAAACCCATTTTCTGGTGTTAGGTGTTTCTTTTGTGGCATGTTAGGTCACATAGCCCGCACATGCACAATTCACCATAGGACACACTTAGTATGGAGACCTAAACTGCATCCATCACAACATAGCATGCATACATCTCATTCATGCAGCATAAGGAGAACCCAAACTCACTTGGGTTCCCAAATCTAATCTTTGAATAAATTGTAGTGATGCTCTCACAAAAGACCTAGTGAGAGCATGTGGTACCTGGATAGTGGCTACTCATGATACATGACTGAGATATGAAGAAGTTCATCCTACTGGAGACCAAAACGGAGGCAAAGTAACGTTGAGAACAACACTATACCAGGAAGTGATAGGCTCAGGTATTATGGTAATGCTAAGAATTTTTAATTAAAAATGTTCTATTAGTTGATGGTTTGAAGCATAACTTACTTAGCATTAGTCAATTGTGTGACAAAGGTTTGACAATAAATTTTTATCTGATAAATGTCTGATTAGTTTATTTGATAAACTAGTTTAGAAGGAAAACGAATGAACAATGTTTACATGTTAGACCTTGATTGCATTGATAGCTCAAATTCATTCTGTTTGAAAACAATAGTTGATGACTCGTGCTATGGCATAGGAGACTATGCATGCTAGTATGAAAACTCTTAGAAACATCACTCAGAAAAACCTAGTTAGAGGTGTAGTACCTAAGTTAGACTTTACCAAGATCACTTATGTGATGCTTGCCAACTAGGAAAATAAGTCAAATCATCCTTTCAATCAATTAGAGATGTGATCACCTCTAGGCCACTAGAAATTCTACACATGGACTTATTTGGACCCGTTAGTACAGCCAGTCTAGGTGGAAAGAATTATGGATTTGTATTGTAGATGTCTTCACTAGTTTACTTGGGTAAGATTCTTAGCACACAAAAATGAGTCTTTGAGAATTTAAAGTTTTCTCCACATGGATTCAACGAAAATTAGGTTTGAATATCAACAATCCATAGCGATCAATGGTGGAGAGTTCCAAAAATGAAGGTTTGAGTCATTCGTCAAGAGATAGGAATATAACATATTTCTCAGCCCCTAGAATACCCCAACAAATGGTATAACATAAAGGAAAAAAGAACTTTGGTAGAAGCTGCTAGGGCAATATTAGCAAGATACCCTTCTTAGATACTTTTTGGAAGAAGCAGTCAACACAGCTGTTAGTTTTAAACAGATAAACATTAGATCGAAGCTGAATAAAACTCCATATGAACTCCTTAAGGGTAGGACACCAACCTTCACATTTTCATGTCTTTGGGTGCAAGTGCTTCATCTTGAATAGATCAAGCCTAGGAGATGAATTTTAATTCTAGCAATGCAAGAAGAGCTGAACCAATTCACCAGGAATGATGTTTGGAAGTTTCAAGAGAACTATAGAACAAAGTGTTGTTGGAACAAAATGGGTCTTTAAAGAATAAGGTGAATGATTCAGGAACAATAATAAGGAATAAAGAAGACTAGTAGCTAAGGGTACAACCAAATTGAGAGATAGACTTTGAAGAAACCTTTCCCGCGTTGCTAGAACTAGAAGCCATAAGAGGCTCTTAGCTTTTGCTTGCTTCAAGAACTTTAAGTTAATCAAATGGATGTAAAGAGTGCATTGAAGGGGTAATTAAGGAAGATCTATTGTTGAGCAACCCCCCGATTGAAAGTTCATAATTTTCAAACCATGTATTCAAATTAAAGAAGGCACTGTATGGATTAAAGCAAGCACCTAGAGCATGGTACAAAAGACAGCTCATTTCTTTTGGATAGATGATTCAAAAAGGGTAGTGTAGATACTATACTCTTTTTACAAAAGGTCAAAGAAGAAATTCTCATTTGTCAGATATACGTGGATGACATTTTATTTGGATCTTCAGATAAAATGTTATGCGATGAATTTTCAAAAATAATGAGTAATGAGTTTGAAATTGCATGATGGAGAACTTAATTACTTTCTTGGCTTTAGTGTAAAAAAAATGGATAAGGAACTTTTCTTAGCCAATCAAAAGTATATTAAGGATATTTTAAAGAAATATGAAGATAGTGCAAAACCCATGAACACCCCAATGAGTTCGACAACAATTAGATAAAGATCCTAGTGGAAAATCAGTAGATCAGAAAAAAATATAGAGGAATGATTGGATCACTTCTTTACCTTACTGCTAGTAGACCAGACATAATATTTAGTATGTGCCTTTGTGCCGTTTCTAAGCCGATCCTAAAGAGTCTCACTTAACTGCTGTCAAAAGAATTCTTAGATATCTACTAATACCCCAAACTTGAATTTGGTATCCCAGACACAGCACTTCCTTTGAAATCTTAGGGTACTTAGATTCGTGATTTTGCAGGATGTATGATAGATAGAAAATGCACCTCTGGTACCGCCAATTCATAGGACAATCATTAGTTTCATGGTCCAGTAGGAAACAAAACTCAGTAGCACTTTCCATAGCAGAGGCAGAATATATGCAATAGGAAGTGTGTTGCATAGGTACTATGGTTAAAATAGCAAATTCTTGATCTTGGACTACCTGTTGGAACCATCTCGATAATGTGTGACAACACAAGTGCAATTTGCATCTCTAAGAACCCAATTCAGCACTCTCGAACAAAATACATAGACATTAGACACAATTTCATTAGAGATCACGTCACAAAGGGAGATATAGAATTGCATCACATCGCTACAGGAGATCAACTAGCAGACATATTCACAAAACCTCTAGCTTTTGACACCTTAGCACCTTGAGACTAGATTAGTGTCATAGATATAACTGCATAAAAAAACAAAAAAAAAACAAAAAACAAAAAAACAAAACAAAAAAAAAAAACAAAAAAACAATTTTTTAAAAAAAATAGGGTTGCTCCTGATCATCACACACTCACCACACAAAAACTATGCCTTGACTGTTAATCGTACTGTACGATACACATATCGTACCGAACGATACATCTCAATCTACATAACGTCCACCAACTATGCCTTGACTGTTAATCGTATGTACGGTACGACCTACATCGTACTGTACGATATGCATCCGAAATTATTGCCTATCATATTGTACGATATATCTTCTTCGTATGATACGATACACGTCAGCAAAGGATTGGGACAAATTAAATCCGGTTGGTACGACATTACTAATTATCGTAATGTACAATATATACCTTTCGTACGTACGATACACATCAGCACAAGGAATAAATATGAGTTAAGCTGTTTGGTACGATATTTATTATGGATCGTACTGTACGATACACCTGTTCGTACAGTACGAAACTTTTGGTCAAAAGTCGTACTGAGGGCCTCGGGACGGTTGAAATTCGTCTAATCGTACTATACGATATTTATCATAATATACGATTTGACTACCTTTTCCCGAAACGACCGGTCAGGATATTGATTGCCTATCGTACTGTACATTCGAAATCGTCTACTGTACATTGTCAAATTTCTATAAGAACCCTTTGCTAGGCTGTCCTTTCACTCAAAATCTTCCTCACTCACTCCTTCACCTAGTTTCGTGCTCTCTGCAATGTCTAAACGAGGTCGATTGAATGCTGGAAGCTCATCCTCGTCGAGTTGCCCACCTGCTCATTTTTGAATACTGAAAATGAGGAAGCCTACCACAGATATAAAGCCTGTAAAATTTCTCCTCCAAAACTTAATCAGGCTGCTCTTAATTTCGAGGTAATGGGCCTCTTTGCTTCCAACACCTTCCAATTCCTACTCACCCTGGCATTCCCTACAATTCTGAACTTCTCTCGAATTTCTCGCCAATCTCACCTACACTGTCGACAACACCACCTTTCACTCGTTTGTTTGTGGCCGAAACATTGAGATCACTACAGCCGACATTGCCCAATATATGGGTTGTCCACTGAAAAACCTATGGTTCGCTCATTTCTTACTGAAATTCGATTGGAGCGATGTTAATAGAGGCCCTTAGGAATGCTACTTTCCATCACACCAACCTCTCGTTCAATCCTTAACTCGAAATGCCCGAATAATTCAACATGTCCTTCGAACCTCAATAATACCCAAAGTGGCGACCGTATCAACTGACCCCGACCTTATCCGTCACTACTATCTTATTATGTCCAACATAAAATTTGATGAGGTTGATTAATTAGTACTGGACTTAGGTCATATTTTGACCGAACCATTATAAAAATCCTTGGTGTATTTTTTCCTTATCGTCATTTACTTTTACTTGCACTTAATTTTTCATAATTATTGCGTGGTGAAATTTGTGGAAGAAAATTTGTTTAAGTTTTTGTTGTCAAATTTCAAAAATAACAAAAAGATTAGAACTCCTGTTTAGGGTTACCTTTTATTGAGAAAAAATTTTTCACAATTCACCCCCCCCCCCTCTTGTCATTTAGTAATTTCAAAATCCATACTGCTACTATATGCCAGATAACATGTATTTATACGTATCTGATTTACTACTAGCCTTAATTGAAAGTTCTCTCTCATTACCGGGAGGGGTAATTAACTATAGGGGCTTGCGCCTATAGGAAATCAGAACTCATATCATAAAGTCATCACAAAATTAGGGCGAAATCTCTAGGTAGTGTCTTATCTACAACCTCATCTATCTTTCAAAATATACCCAGAAACTTAAATATGTTAAAACACCCCTTGAAGAAAAAAAAAAAAAAAAAGCAAAGCGGGCGGAGGCCGGAGACGAATTTTCAGAGCTTACAAACACTTAGGCCATTTAACGGGTTTTAACAAAAAAAATAATAATTAGAAGCTCCACTACAATCCAAGAAGCTAGCAAAGTGCAATAGATTGATAACGTAATGGAATGAAGAATCAGCAAGTAAATTGTGTAATATATCCATGATCAGCGCACTAGACAATATCTCCCTCCCCACAAAGTATTTGTGTAATATAATCATACTTTTATAAAATCTCATTATAAGATATTTTAGCTTATAAATTAAATATATGACAAAATATTATTTTTGGCTTTTTTTTAAATATGACAACTTATTCATTTCCATATATATGTATATATCAAAATAAAGTGAGACCATATGATGCAAATAGTAACTATTCTAAGCAGCAAAATAACTAAAACTCCTTGCACATTGAAGCCCTAGTAAACTAAAATGGCTATATAGCACTTGGACCAGCATATTAAAGCTAGCAATCAAATATTAACATATGTTTGATACTTAAAATAGTCATAATGTAAGAGTTCAGAAAAGGCCTCTAACAGACAGTTAAGTATGTTATTAAACATAAGCAAACACTAGCTTTGAAATTACATCTAAGGGAGCAATGGATCAAACTCTTAAACAGCCCATCCTGACATGAAACCATTTCCAGCTCCACTACTCCTCGGAATAGTTGCTTCGGAAGGAACATACTGATGGTACCTCCTAATCAAAAAATAAACATAACAGACATTTTAGAATGAAAGAATGAAAAAGAAATAATAGTGAAAAATGATGGGATCAAGGAGTCAATGGATTTGTGTCATTTTAACATAAAATGTACATAAAGACATGATGTGTACATGCCAAACTTTAAAAAACCAAAATGTTACCATTATATTTTAGTTTTTTTAGAAGGAATAAAAATATCCTCATTAGATATTCTTCAAATTTGGGTTTCCTGCTATCATCAACTCAATACATACCCAATTTGAAGAGTGGGTTCGGTGTCCATGTTGCTGGAATGATTAGGGAAAGCATCGATACTAGCTCCAGCATCAGACCGCCAGGAGCCCTGGAGAGGCCTCATCGATCCACCATCTGCTCCAAGCTGAAATACTTATTTTTTTTAATACATTGATAGCGTACTGGAATGAGGAATCAGCAAGAAAATTGCAGATGCAGGTTAAGGTCCAACCTTATGTTTAAGCTGCTTGTTAATATCACCCAGATGACGCTCCTGACACCGTAATAAAGAAAATGGGTGCGTTCAATTAAACAAAATTGACATTTAAAATGCAAAGAAGTTAAAGTCCAGTTCTATGAAATTACTTTATCTGATTTCAGGCCTTGCAGTTAGAGAAGTTTCTAAAAAAGCTTTTTTTTTTTTTTTTCCTGAACGTATTTCTTATCAAACAATCAACAAGACTACACGGTAATTCTTGCCACCGCTGAGACTTACATCTGCCCATGTGTCCTAATTCAGGCTCTATCTAACACAGAAAATTTTGATGAGTTTACAGACAACATTGAATCCAACAAAAAGCTCATATTGCTTTAAGAGAAAATTAAGACGAAACAGTACGACAGGAACCTGCATGGTTGTCATTAATTTATATGAACTACAAAATGCATAGCAAATTCAATGATTCATCGCGGATCGATTCCCTTTTCAGCATAAATTAAAAATAATAATAATAAGTAACTAAATAACTGCAAGCTTTGTGCACATTGAAAAACTGATAGACAACACGCAGTGTTTGTTCATACTAATTCAATTAATACTACATAAAACTGATCCTCCTTATTTTCTTCCTAATCAAAAAAAAAAAATTTTCAATAAAATTAAGATATACCATATGCTTCTCCTCACATCATTACATCAAATAAAAGAAATCAATTTGCATCAAAACCAAACATGTACGTGACAAAATATTAACTGGAGACGATGTAGAAAGATTTGAGTAATCAATATCACCTAATCATTTAATTAGACTGAAAAATGTCAAAGTGAATAGTATAATAAGTGAAAGAAAAATAAAACAAACATTGATTAAGATGGTATCTACTCAAAGTCTGAAAAGTAAGGTTAAATTATGAAACAAATAAAAATCCAGTAACAGTAATAATTTGTACGCTAATGTATTTTCAAAAACAATAATAAGAAAACTTAATAAAGCATTCACCTTTTTCTTTAACTCTTCCATCTGATTCAACATGATCTGAGTCTGCATTTTCATCAAGATAATTCTTGTTAGAATTTATCAAAGGAACATTGATTGGTTGCAAAATGGTTTTAGTACGTTGACGAAATGCAACTCTTTGTTATTGGGTAAGGTTGTGACAATTTAATTTATACAAACCATCTTAATCAATTTCCATCACACATTTATCGTTGAGTAGTCACTCCTATTTTCACAGCTAACTGCAATGCTTTGGCTCGTTGGGTAGATTTGGTTCACTTGGTCTTCCTTCCGGTTCTTCTCTGTGTTGTTGCCATGGTGTTTTTTTACTATCTTATTTTCTGTTTTGCAGTTTACGTACATCTCTCTTTGGGTGCTTAATTGATCAATTAAGCTAGGACTGCATTTTTTTAGGACTGACTGCTTGCCTTCCTTTTCAGTTTTCCTTATGTAACTAGTTAAAGATCCGTTACTCTTAGGTTTTAATTTCGTTTTTGATATAGCTCTTCGAGCATTTAGCGAGTTTTGGATCCCTCTAAGGATCTATAATCCTCCTTTTATATTAACACGTAAGCACTATGTGAGTTTCTGATGTCGGAGCTATATGCTAACCCAGCTATTTTTCAATTGTATAGCTGAATAAGTGGCTACACTATTGCGTATTATGAATTAGGATGAAACTCTTGTAACTATAAATAGTCAAAAAATGATGAATAAATAAAGTTTTTATTAGGCTGTTGAATTAAAAACTTGTTTTCTTTATTTGAGTCCTCTATTTTTATGCATCCTTAGTGTAATTCGGGTGTTGCTCAGAATAGACACTTGTGAGACGTTCTTGTGTGCAGGAGGTTGGAACTCAAGAACCAAGGGCTGTTGGCCCTATTTTCTACCGTCGTGAGCTACCAACGGATTCCTCTTCGGCTTCTATCCATTCTCATTTGGTATCAGAGCTGGAAAGTTGCCACCACGTAGGAATCATCAATGATCGGTACACAACGTGGTGATTGAAAACTTAAGGCAAGAGATCCAACAGTTGCAACAAGAACTAGAAAGAAGAGATCAAAGGGAAATAGCCAATCATCAAGAAGAAGAAGAAGTTATTAATCCATTTCACAAAGAATTGTCAAGTGAAGATGAAAACCGAAGGAGGAGACCGATGCAGGGTCGACCCTTACACCGAGATGACGTCGGGATCAAAATTGATCTTCCAGAATTTGATGGAAAATTAGATCCTAATAAATTCTTGAATTGGCTGCATACTATGGAATGAGTTCTTGACTTTAAGGAGGTACCTTATAATTAGATTGTCAATTTAGTGGCAATCAAACTTACAAAGAGCACCTCTTTATGGTTAGAAAACATGAAGCATACCCGAATGTGAGAAGGTCATAGCAAGATCACCTGTTAGGAAAAGATGAAAAAAGAACTGTAGAAAAAAATATTTAACTGATAAATATTGTCAAGAATTATTCTTGAGATTGCATCTATTACAACAACATCAATTCACAGTTGAGAAATATGTGGCTGAATTTAAGCAGCTATCACTCAAATGTGATCTGGTCGAACCAATCGAAAATACTATTGTAAGGTTTATTGAAGTCTGCAACCTATAATTGCTCATGTTGTACAACTGCATCACTATTGGACATTTCAAGATGTAATCAATTTGGCCTTAAAGCCTTAAAAGTGGAAAGACAGCAAAAATTTACTAAGTCTCTCCACCCATATCATGGGAAGTAGCTGCTGAGAAGACCTTCCATCCAATCAGATCCACAGTAGGCAGAGCTTTTACATCTAACGAGGGAAATATTTCTATTAAACAACCAAGTTAGACCCCTCCTCAAACTGTGTTGCTGCGAGAAAATATTTTAAATGCCATAGATTTGGACATATTGCATCGACCTAGCAAACTCAAAGATTTGTCACATTGATTCAAGAAGAGGAAACGACCACACTAGACCCCAGTGATGCAAAATTATGCTGTCCAAAGGTGAGCCCCAATCCTTGTTGAGATAGTTGTTAGTTTTTACATGTTTGATATTCTTACAACTTGTATGTTTTTTATGATTCTAAATATTATAACTTTGATTATTATTTCTCCTAACATATTTAGAAGAATTGTTTTGCTCTTGTGTGTACTAACATTTCAGGAAAATCATACTATGGATTATTGAAGACTTCAAATAAACATCAGTTTATAGTTTATTGTAATTAAAGTATTTATTTTTCATTTATTAAGTATGAGAGAGTGTGATTATAATTGAGTAATTAAGCACAAACACACTGTGGGAGAGTTTAAAATTTATATTTTTTAAACTGATCGTACTGTACGATATTCATTCATATGGGACGATCTGGTCAGTTATTTTTCCCGACGAGCAGTCGAACGAACATAATGAAATTTTTTTATGGATCGTATTGTACGAATCAAGTTCATACATGCTTTCACGAGTATGAACTTCTCGGGTTTCAGGTCACATAAAAAATAATTTTTAAGTATGAATGATACTGTATGAACCCAGTTCGTACATGCTTTAACAAGTATGAACTTCTCCGGTTTCTGGTCGTGTAAAAATAAATTTTCTAAGTATGAATCGTTCTGTACAAACCTAGTTTGTATATGCCTTACAGAGTACAAAAATGTGAGGTCCCATTTTATATCGATGTTTCATACATATGAATTTTGAAATTTTCTAACTATTCATCCTGAACGAACTTCGTTTGTACCGGATGATGACCGGGTACAAAATGATTTTGTACCGATTCATAATAGCTTCGTAAGCAATAGTATTTGAATTATTCATATGCATGAAATCTGATCATATTATACGATCGTATACTCTCAAAATTGAAAACTTCAATTTTTTGGATGGTTTTTTATGTCTTTTGTATAAAAGGTCCACTAAAAACTAACATAAAAGTCTAGTCTTCATGATTTTTCAAGGACAAATAAAGGAGAGAGTATGAGAGAGTGTTTGAGAGAGCTTTCTTACTAGTGGAGTATGAAGGGCTCACAAGGTTTCTCAAAGGTAAGGATCTCTATATGATTTGTGTTTTTCACTCTTCCTCTTATTTTTTAGATTTCTCGTGAGAAGATCTTTGGAGAAAATCTGGTACTCTGCCGACACTTAGAGGGTATAAAAGGATGACGGTATGTCCTCGATCTATCGACCTTTGGAGAGTGTGAATAATCGATGGTTCTCTGTCGACACCTGGAGAGTGTGAAAGGATGATGATTCTCTACTGACACTTTGAGAGTGCGAAAGGATGACGGTTCTCTGCTGACACTTGGAGAGTGTGAAAGGATGATGGTTCTCTACCAACACTTGGAGGGTATGAAAGAATGATGGTTCTCTACCGCACTGGGGATTGGTGAAAGAGAGTTTTTGTAAAGGCTTCTTTTCCTTTGCTATGGGACAAAAAGAGAGACACTTTTGATAATAGTGTAATACTTAAAGAGAGAGTCTTCAGGGAGTGGATGTAGGTCGTATTTGACCGAACTACTATAAATTTTTATGTCATTTAAATTTTTATATTTTATTTATTACAAGTTTTTTTTCTGTGGTTGAAAAGTTTTAAAATTTAAAACTTTAATTAACTTGTTTTATAAATCAATGAATTCAAATTTTAAATCCAAGAGATTTTTTTAAATTACCAATTCACCCCCTTCTTGGTTAGCCTTGAGACATTTGTTTAGGTTTAACAATCTAATCTAGATTCAACAAGTGGTATCAGAGCATTGTTGCAAAATTATAAGTTTAGACTACTTTTTAAAAAATGAGAATGGCTATTTTTCAAAAACAGAACACACCAAAATATTACTTGATCACTAGACTTCTTTTATTTGATAACATTTCTTTCAATTTTTGGGAAATACTCATGTCTACTTTTTTATACTCACTAAATTATCGTATGTGGATCTTAGTTCAAGAATGATATATAAAATTAACTAGATTAGTTAATGATATTAGAGTTGAAACACCCTTTGTAGATTGGACTATAGAAGAACATGACTTAGCAAAACTTAATATAAAATATTTAAATAGTTTCTTTTGTGCACTTAAGTCAGAAGACTACATGCGGGTTTCCACTTGTAAAAGTGAAAAAGACATATGTGATAAACTTTATTTTTTTATGAAGGGACAAATGAAGTAAAGAGATCTAGGCTAAACATCTTGTTACATGACTATGAATTATTTTATATGAAATCAAATGATTCTATTTTTTATATGTATACAAGATTCACTCAGATCGTCACTTCATTTCATGCTTTGGGTAGGGAACTAATGAACGTTGAAATGGTTAACAAAATTCTTCATTGTTTGCCTACTGTATATGATGTTAAAATAACTGTTATTACAAAGTCTAAAGATTTGAATATTTACTATATTGATAATCTTCTTAATTTACTAATTACCTACGAGTAATGAGTGAGTCAAATGAAGATTGATGCATGAGAATAGCGAAAAGAAAAGAACATTACACGAAAAGTGGAGGAGTCTAAGAATGATCTATCATAATCTAAGGATGAGGACTATTATGGAGGGTTATGAGCTTCATTACTTGGGCATTAAAATTGTCTTAAGGAGGATGGTGAAGAATGATTTTGAATCCTTCATTGATTATGCCTTGGAAAAGCTTAATGCTTGGGGTTCTAGATTCTTATCTTTGGCATATAGGATGGTTCTAATTAAGTCCTCCTTTTTATCTTTGCCTATTTTTACATCAACTCACTCATTGGTCCCAAAAAATGTTCTTCATAAATTGGATAGACTTTGTCGTGACTTTATTTGGCATAAGGAGCATGGTAGACAAGGCCTTCACTATGTTGCTTGGGAGGACTTATATAAACACAAGAATTTGGGCGGTATGGGTGTATATTCTGCTGTCCACAAAATTGGGCCTCTAAGAGCTAGACTATCTTGGAGGTTCTCTCAAAATCCTTCATCTTTGCTGCATAGATGCATTGTTGCTAAATATGGTATGAACATTTGGAATGGAGTGTTTAAAAGAGGTAATTCAGATGCTTGGTTTATTCTTTTGGATGGGTCTTCTTACTTAAAACCAATTGTTAAATGGAAAATTGTAAATGGTAAATGCATTAATGTTATGAATGATATTTGGCTATTGGATAGGTGCTTTAATAAAATAATGGCCTATTTTAACCAACTATATTGGTCTAGATGACTTGACGTTGCAGTAGTTCATTCTTCAAGATGGCCATTGGAATCTGTCTGAACTGAATCAATTTTTTAACCAGGATATTGTTTTTCTTATCTTTCAATAATGTGAAATCCATGATAGGTATAATGACATTGTGGAGCTATCCTCTCTTCCAGCTCTTTGGAAGATCAATTTCTGCATTAGCTTATGCAGATTTGTTAAATACAAATATCAGGATAAAGATTTTGGTTTTTCGGATTGGCTAAGAAAGTTAAAGCTCAAACCAAAAGTTGAACTTTTTTGGTGGAGAATGAGAAGGCGGGCATTACCTACCAATTAATTTCTAAAATATTGAAGACTTTGGCATAGTGACCGTTGTGCTAGAGGTTGCCAAGATGTTGAAAATTGTTCGCATATTGCTGTCCACTGTAAATATCTTATCGAAATCATTTGCAAGCTTAGATCTAAGGGATTCAATATCCTTATCTTTCAATTTTTAGATAGCTGTTTATCTCACCTGAGATCTCTACCCAAAAATTGCTTGAATATTGTTAAGATATATTGCACAGTCGTGTTTTTCTCTTGGAAATGTTAGAATGACTGCAAGTATGGTAACTCTATTTTACCTGCTTCAATTGTCGTTGCACATATTTTATCCTCTACCATGAACAGATATCCAATGCTAGTTAACTGGGGTGCTTCTCTCCGATTGGAGTTTTGTTGGATCTAAATTTGACCGTACAAGACACCCAACTTTACTACCAAGCCAACCTTCATCTTCTTCACACTCACCAGCGAGTATATATATTTCTTCTCCTACCATGATTTCAATTAATATTCTTGTGATGTGCGTTGAGTGAGCTGGGATAGGCTCAATTTGGCATACCTCCAAGTGAGCTTTTTTAGGGCAGCAACTAAATTAGATAAGTATGAACTCCTTCAGCTTTCTAGCCTTGATTAATTCTTCTACTAAACCTTAAATTTGGTGATGCTCCTCCATAATGTGGCCATGGTCCCTATGAAACACATATTACCATGAACTGTCCAAGGTGTGAGCATTCTCCTTCATGGGCACTGGGTACTTAAAGAACTCTTTTTTAAGATAGTCAAAACCAACTCAACCAAAGAAACTCTTAGTGGAGGGTAAGTGGGATAGGTCTGCATAGGGTATGCCAATTCTTCATGGTATATGTGACTACTGCTAGCGGGCTTCTCCACCCTTATACTAGGTGATTCCTCAATAGCCTTTTTTGCAGAGGTCCCCTTAAAGTTTTTAGTGATAATGACCTCGTGCCAAGTTTACTCATTCATCTCTTATGTCCCTACGATGATTTTATTCACTTCCTCACCCTCACTACTACTCACTTATAGAGGAAAGTTCATTTGGTCAAGTGGCTTAGGAGGATTCAACAACCTTGTTGAAATCTTTATCATTTACATGACAATTTGGTCAACTACAATAACTGAATGATAGTTTTTGGCTATTACAAACCAAGTGAACAGTGTAATTACCACCCTTTCTTAATGACACTGGACGCTCAAAGAAGATTGTGATAATGATGAGTATAATAGATAAATATGGATAAGAGGCTTTCAATAAGAAAAGGGTATGTGCTCACACACAAATCCATGCCAATCAAAGAGACTAGAACCACCACCTGATTAGGCTTCAGGATATGAGAAAGAAACCATAACCACCACATGATCGTGTGTCATGATACAGAATATATCACAAAAGGAATTTAAAATTTATAGGTTAACCATCCTCCTTTATTACTCAATAATCAACTTATTTATACACAATTTGTGTCACACAATTGGCTACACCAAAGAAAGAAAAAAAAATGAAGACTACATTTGCTGAAGTTGTATAAATGACTAGAATGTTTCCATAAGCAGAGTCCCGATGTCGGTCTACTGGGATAAGAGAAACTTCAGGTTCGTAGTAGGGGAATAAATTAGCAATGTTGAAGGTGGCAGAGACATTATAATCACAGGGAGATCAATTATGTAAGCATTTTCACTAATTTTTCTAACAATTTGAAAGGGTCTATTAGCTTTAGGCTTTAGTTTTCCAAATGTACCAGGTGGGAACCTCTACTTTCGTAGATGTATCCAAACTTTATCTCCTTCTTTAAACTTGTCTGCTTGTCATGATTTGTTGGCTAAATCTTGACACTTGTTATTATGCTTGTGAATTATTTCTTGGATGTCTTTGTGTAGGCGTTGTATTTCCTTTCTACGTTGGTCTCCATCAGTACTGCTATAGTGGGTAGTTGGAACATATGGCATTAAATCAAAAGGTGTTAAGGGAATATTTCCAAAAACTACCTGAAATGGATTGTGGCTGATGGATTGATATGTGGAGGATTTGAATTCAAATTCAATTTAAGGTAGTATAAGATCCCAGAATCTTAGGTTCTTTACCATAAAACATCTGAGAAGGTTGCCAAGACTCCTATTGATTGTTGTAGTTTGATCGTTAGTTTGATGGCGTGATGTTTAGCCAAGCTTGAGTTTGATACCTAATTTGACCCATATGATCTTTCAGAAGTAACGTAGGAACTTGAGAGCATGATCATAAGTGATGGTCTTTGTTATGTCATGCAAGCATATATACAAATTCTTTAAAATACGAATCAACAACATGAGTGGAAACAAGTGCTTTATTGCAAGGCACGAAATGAGCCATCTTGGAAAATCGGTCCAAGACAACCATGATGGATTCCTTGTTCCATTGAGTCCATGGAAGGCCTAGCACAAAGTCTATGCTAACATCGATCCATGGACCTTCGGGGATGGGTAGGGGAGTATACATCCTCAATTTTTTATTGTGACTTTTAGTTATCACACAAACTCTACAACTTTTTATAAAACAATCAACGTTCCGAGCAAGGAGTGGCTAGAAAAAAATGTTCTTTGACTAAGGAAAGAGTCATATCTCTTCCAAAGTGACATGCGATACATGCCTCATGGAATTTGCTAATAATGGCTAGCCAAGTAGATCCTCATGGAATTCAAAGCTTGTTGCCCAAGAAGAGATGCTCGTACTTAAGGTGATAGAATTGGTATTGTACATGCTGGCGTTTGGCCCAAATTTTATTAAAATCTAGATCTTAAGGATACAATTTTTTTGAGTAAGTCAAATCTTGTCACCTTGGCTTGTAGGGATTGAATTAAGTTTAGTCGATGGATGAGTGCATCTATAACTAGGTTACACTTCCCTGATTTGTGTTTCAAAACAAAGTGGAAGGCACCCAAATATTCAACCCAAGTTGCGTGTCTTCCATATAATTTTTGTTGTTGTAGTTAAGGAAGCGTACGACTTCAAGATTTGAGAACAGAATGAATTTATGGGGTAAAAAATAATGATCCAATGATGAAAATCTCAGATTATAGCATCAAACACTTTAACATACACTGAATATTTCCTTCAGGAATCATTGAAGTTTTTGCTAAAAAAAGCAATCAAATGGCCCATCAAGCTGAAGACAACACCTATCACCAAATTGGAAGCATCATAATCTAACTCAAATACGTCGTTAAAATTGGGTAAAGACAAGATAGGGGCAATGGAAACTCCTTGTTTTAGCTATTCAAAACTATTGGTAGTAGCTTAATTCCTGTGAAATTTTTCAATTTTGAGAAGCTCAGTGATAGGGGTAGCCAAGGAGCTAAAATTCTTTATAAATTGATGATAGAAGGAGACCAGACTATGTAACTGTCAGAATCCGATAGCACCTTGGGGAGTTAACCAGTGAATAATAGCATCAATTTTGGTTGATTCAGCTTTGATTCCTGTGGAGGAGATGACAAAATGACAAATCCCAAAAGGATATCTTACTAATCAAATAGTGACACTTTTGCGGGTTAGCAAACAGCTTTTGTTCCCAGAGGATATTAAATACATTTTATAAATGGATGATATTAGCATCAATGGCGTGACTATACACTAGAATATCCTTGCAGTAAACTACTACACACTTGATCATTATTGGTTGGAAAACTTGGTTCATGAGCTTCATGAAGGTGCTGGGGGTGTTGGAAAAGCCAAATGGCCGGCATTAAGGTCCATTCGTATAAGCTTTCCCGTATTTTGAATGTGGTTTTCCTCTCATCTCCTTGTCCCATATGAATTTAGTGGTATTTGTTTCTCAAGTCAATTTTGGAGAAAAAGGCATCTCCGTGAAGTTGGTCAAAAATGTCTTCGATTGATGCGAGGTATAGAAAAATGATATTTTATCATAATTTTGTTAATGGATCAGTTGTATATGCAAATGTGAAATGTGCCATCTTTTATGGAACCAACAGAGTAAGAATGGCACACAAACTGGAACTACGGCATATAAATCCTTTGTCAAGCAATTCATCGACCTGACACTATAGTTCTAATTATTCTTCTAGACGGAGTTGATAAGTAGGTATGTTGGGCAGAATCGACTTGGGTATGAGCTCCATTTTATGTTGTATATTACAAAATGGATGCAACTAGAGCTTCAGGTAGTTCTTGCGCTAAGACGTCTTCATAGAGCTATAGTAACAGATAAAATACTTCAGGCACCATTTGATGCTACTCATTCTCTTCTAATAAAATCAGGAGAAGGCCCTTTTGTGCCATTCTCAGGGTTTGGAGAAACAAGGTGGGGTTGAACAACTTTGATGATGAGGCGTCTTCTTCTTCTATAACTAGTGATGGTAATTAATAAAACAATTTGTTGATTGTTGTGCAAGAAGGAGTAAGTCTTCGTGGTGTCGTTATGCATGGTGCCTTTGTCAAATTGCATGACCGACCCAATAGGTGGCAAGCATCCATGGGCACAACATCTCCCAAGACTCAATCCTTGAAGTGGCCAATAGAAAGATCAACCAGACATCATTTGTAAACAAAAAAAAAAAAACATCATTTGCACATCTTAACTTCACCATTTTTTTGGATCCATTAAACTGAATACAGTTTCGGGTGATCTGTAGTTGTTAGTTGTAGTTTTTTCACCATGAGGGAAGCTACTACATTCTTGTAACACCCACTATCTACGATCACATTACACACTCGGTCTTTTACAGTGCATTTACTTCTAAAGATATTGTGATGTAACCATGATTCCCCTTTGTGTGGTGTTACTGTTTTATATATGTTAGTTGTGTGCTTCTGCTGCTCATTTGTCTCGTCTTGTTTGTAGTGCTTACCAATTATTAATATGTTTCTGTGGAGGTTTTTACTACAGGTTGGATAATGCTTACCTTGGCTTTTGTTGGCTGGTGCTTGTTCTTAGTCTTTTGGTTTGGCTTTTCTTTCTTTTGCAAATGTTATGTGTTGGCTTCATTGAAGATCAAGCTTGGGCATTTTTTGTGGTTTGACTTTTAGCCTCCTTGTTGATTTTCCCTTTCTTTTTATGTAATTAGATAGGATCATTGGTCTTTCTGGTTTTCTTTTAAATTTGGATGTGTTTTTTTTGTGATTTACAGAGCATTTGATCATTTAAGGTCCTGTAACCTTTTCCTTATCAAAGCATATATATATGCATAGGCTTGTTGGCGGTTTTTCCCAATATTATATATATATATATATATATTTCAATGCAGTGACAAGTAGATTAAAGATAGATAATTCAATGACAGTACAGATAAAATGTAAACTAGGACAGAAGTAAGAAATGCCTAAATACCCTCTTTTGCCTTGCATGAGATAACGATGATTCAAGTTGTCTTTCCAGTTGCTGCAATTCCTTCAAACTCAGCATATCTAGGTCTTCCCCAAGCAGATGCCTTCACAGGATTTACGGTTCAGATTATTTCAGTTATTATATATTCTGTAACAGCAATTATAAGGAAGGTTCATGCAGTCTTATTAACGGATTACTAACAGGTAGCTTCTAACTAAATTTTATGATGAAATAAAACAAAAGTATATGCAGTAGTATATATTAAATTTTATCTAATAACAAGAAGGAACCTCTGGGAACGCTGCAGAGATTCATATTTTGCCTTCAGCTTTGATAATTCTTGATACCAGTTCTGCATTAAGAAAACAATGAAAAGCAATGGCAGGATTATTATTATACTATCGATTAATGACAATTTTGCAAGAACAACAGTGACAAATGCACAAATTGATAACATTATAGTGCATTCTAATCAAGATAAATAAGGAATACAAATGTTCCAAAGAGAATTCACAAACTAGCACAAGATTTGGATAGTGTAAAAGCTAAGTAGCTTTTAATTTGCTAGTTAAACTAGGGGTTTGAACTACTTTTCTGGCAAAACCTCAAGAAAAGAGGAGTTGACCGCTTATGTTTCTAAACCTGGATTTTGGCATATTGACTGGATTAAAATAAAATATTCTAAGTACCCAATATGAAATCTAATCGTACTAATCAGATGATAAATATATCCTTCTTTTGTTTAGGTGAGAAAATGTCAATTTAAATTAACATTTTTAAATTGGTTCAGTTTTCAACACTAGAGCTCAAATTTTCGATGTTTCATTTATCACATGGATAAAATTTGCAATAACTTTAATATTTTGTATATTATTATTATTATTATTATTATTATTATTATTATTTATTTTAGTTTAATTTATTTTATTTTATTTTATTTTTGAAATAAAACAAATTCAATTTTCTACAGTAGAATTCAAATTTACGAGAAGAAGGTTTATATCAAAATGCCTTAATTCATAAGATCAACAACTCATGATTACTAAAACTTTTATTGGGATGGAAATTAATTTAATTATTGAAACAATATGAGCTTCTCTAATGGCCGTGTTAATTAGACGTCTCTATTTGCATCTGCCTATTGCTTGGTGATTCCAGTTGGATCTCTAGTTTTTGAAGTCCTGAAATTGATTCAGCAAATCTGCTAGCAAAAGGATTCTTCCCCTTGCTGCTACTACAACGCATTCTTCAACGATTTATATTGTATATGTAGTAGAAAAGTATAATTTCTAGCACTTTCTGCATGAAATTTTTATATAAGATAAAACATTAATCTATATAAATGAAATCTATGCACTGTAGAGAAAAATTGCTTATAATTATTATTTTTTTTGTCAAATAAAGACAACTGATGAATAGAGATTTAGAACTTTAAATTTGCATAAATTTAAATCATTTTGTTCGTTGTAAAAAAAGTCGACTGCAAATACTTTAAGCTAATGATGATCATAAGTATAAGCTAACATTGTAAGAAAAAAATAGTATTTTTCATTGTAATATATACATTTAACAAATGAAATACAAATGTTATTAATATTTAAGAATGGCATATTGTGATCTACACATATATTCTCGAAAGATTAATAACATGAACACAATATTGAATGTTCATTCAAGATACAAGGAAATACCTCTACCGAGATCCCACACAAAAAAAAAAAAAAAAAAGTTTTAGATGTGAGTGTTAAATTTGTTTTAAATTATTTTCATAGCATAAAATCAATCGAACAACTTGTATAGCATAAAATCAAATGAACAACTTTGAGCAAGCATTAAAAAAGAGAACCCTGAACTACCATAGCATTGAATAAAATAATGGCATTAAGTATGGTAATACAAACCAGTGTTTCATGATCATTCGGATGGATAGTTTGAGGTGTAAAAGTGCATCGTTGATAGCGCTCTAACGTTTTTGTTATACTGCAACAAGAAATTAAGAGCAAGGAAGAAAGCTTTTTGTTAAATAAATAGAAGTCCTTAGGTCAGAAATTGGAAGATAAATTGAATAAAAAAACCTGAAAAAAGGGAATTTGATAGGACTGCAAATTTTAAAAGTAATAATGAACACATCAAAACTTCCTAATAATAATTAGTTATTATTTTGAAGAGTGGATGGCATTATGCAAAGGAAAATTATCGCTTTGTTTGGGATAGTTTTATACCATTATTTTTTCACATTTTTTAAAAAAATTTTGCATTAAAAAGCTGATTTAGAAAGCAATAAGATAGCTCCCAAACGAAGCCAAAATTTTTGTAAAAATCATATTTTGTTAAGAAATTTTGTTTATGAAAATATCTTATAAGAGCTTATTTGTTTGTTTGCAAATAAAAAATATGTTGATTTCCTATCATATTTAGTGGGTGATTATGAAATTTAAATTTGATGGGTTATTTTTAGGAGATTTGTTGAGGTTAAAATTAATGTTAGTTTCTAGCTTCCTCCAACAACAATGGATCATAAAATTTTAATGTTTTTTAATGTTTTTCTACAATGTTTTTTTTTTTATTAGAATTTCATTATTGAGAATTTGATGAAATGAATATTAAATTCTCTTGTTTTTATTTTTACCCAAAATTTATTATATATTTATATTTCTTGATGATTTATGAGCAAATATGTACATGAAGCAAACATTTAATTAATTGGGAAACACGTTTAATATTCGCATCACAGATAGATTTTTTGTTATCTCCATTATGTCAATTGCTATGTTTACTTAGTCTATGTATACATGTTATGCAAACTTTGAAGTTCTTATGGAAAATTGAAATATGCACACAAGCATTATGAGATATTGATGTTCTTAATTCTTATATCTTTTTTTTTTTTTTTTAATGTTATTTGAGCGTTTTGACTTCGAAATCATTACTCTTAAGGTAAAATGTGATAGGACAATTTTTACTACCACAAATCTAGTCCATTAAATTAGGAATTACCATTAATCTATGTTGTTTAAAAGATTCTTTGGCATCCAATTCCTTCATTTTGATGTGAAGTATAATATTTACGCTATTAAGCAACTACCCAATATTCTCAAGAAAAATTATACTCCAATAAAAATGGGCTTAAGAATTTTTTTACAAAAAGATGTTTAAGAAATTTAAATATATTCAATCTATTTAATAAGTTTGAGCATATGATTTTTTTTTAAGGAAACTCATTGACTGGCTTACATGTCATTTGAAATGATCTAACGCTTGCTATCGCTCACTAGAGCAAACATACAAAATTAAATTAAAACCTAAAAGCGGAAGATCCCACCTAACAATTCGAACACATGATTAATCAATGAAGAAGGTAAAATTTTAACGCCAGAATAAAATGAATATATATATATATATATATATCTGTGTGTGTGTGTATGTGTGTGTTTATTTATAAATTAGTTTTGTATTTTCATTTTGTTCAGGTATTAAATTCATGACATTGTAATTATGAGTCGTGATATGAACCCAATTCCTTTATACCAAAAAACATATATTATGTTATTAGTAAGGGATCTTAGACTTTATTGGTTTCTTTTCATTCATTTTTTTTGTAGCTCTTCGAGCTTCTACTGAGTTTTTTTATCCCTTTTAAGTACCATGCAATTTTTTGTTTAATTAACATGGACGCCCATTGTGGGTTTTAACGAAAAAAGGTGATGAACTTTTTATTTTATATGTTGAATGTTAATTACTCTTATTCAATTACAATTTCTATTGTTGGTGGCTAGTCAATCACCACATCATTGAAAGATCACCAAATATGAGGTTTATGATTTCGAATTGGCTGTAGAGTTTATCAATAATTTTTAGAGTAAGTATCATTAACTTTTCCTCTATTGAAAATTTCATCATCTGTCCTCTCTTACCACTTTAATAAACTTATAATATATAAGACGACTAACTACTAACTACTCTTTGTTAATCTAAATTTATCTTGTGATTTTTCGTTTACTTTGTATGATTTTCCACATGTGCTTATCAAGCTTTCGAATGATTTAAATTATAGTAGGGTTTTTGCCACTGTTTTTACTATGTATTTAACTATTTTATGATGCTTATTAAATGATCTCCTATGTTTGATATCCATGAGGAATCCTTGATTGTGCTAGTCTGGATCTTGTTCCCTGATTTAAGACCTCACATTTTTTCTCCTAGAATTCCTCATGGGCTTAAATCCTTATTTGTCCATCCTTTACAAACTAATAATGCCATTGCTCATGTTACTAGACCCTTTGTTGCTATGTACAAAATTTACCAGAATAATGTTTGGATTGGCCCTAAGAAATTTGGTTGTGCAAAATGTGGGTTTTACCAATTTTCTTTCCTTTTGAGATCAATGCAAGGTCCTTGGCCATGCAAAAAAAGAATGTTTTATTCTTCATCCCAATCTCAAAAAGTAACATCCTATGATACCTAAGGATCATATTTTTCAACCCTCAAATGACAACCCCGATCTCAACATAGATACATTTGTCATCCCCCAACCCACTATATTTTTAATGCCTTGGGTAATATTAACGAAAAGTTATAAGGGATGATTCTCCTAATGGAGATATTATTTTGCATCCGACGAATAAAGTTATTCCAGTCTCTCCAACTAATAGCGGTAACATTGTGATTGCTTTTCCTCCTACGAATGGGAAAATGATGGATGCTATAAACATTGTAGTTAACGCATCTAAGTTGGTTCTTGCCTCTAACTATCCTGATGTTGGGGATCATATTACCAAGCAGGATTTACATTTGATTTCTGAAGTTGTGGATGATAAAGACTATTTAGATGTTTTTGACAAAGTTCCTATTACTAACATTTCTTGCTCTATGTTACTAGATGAGGCTTTGCTTTCTTTGGGATTGGAGAAGCAATATTTGAATGATTTATCTACTAGTAACAATTCTAAAAATTAAGACCAGTTAAATGATTCGTCGGGTGTGAACAATAATGTTGGGGAAGTTAATGTTGATGAAAGCCATGCTTTGTTGGAGGATATCAATTTTGATATTGTGAATTTGACAATGATGATTTTTATACTGTATCAGGGAAAAAAAAGAATAAGAAATCTAAAAATAAAAAATTGGTGCAAAACTTTAAGTACTATATCATCTAAATATAAATTTCCTCAAAATATTTAGTTTTTGTTGGTTTTCTATTTTGGTGGGGTTGGGTTTTTTGGTGCTACTCCTTTCTGTTTGTAAAGTCTATCAGGGTTCAAGATCAATTCTTTTGCTTCCAATGCTGGTAGTTATTTTTATGAATCTCCATGGCTCTAGTTCATCTGTTCTCATTTTGTGGGTTGTGTTTGGACGTTTCCTCTATTTGTTGGTGGAGTGTTAGTTTCATTCCTATGTTTGTTGTTCATTTATTTGGCTTTGCTAACTTGCCAGTCTCTAGAGTTTCTCTTTTTCTGCAGGTGGGTCTCTGGATCTTGTATTTGATTATGTTTGGCTTGGTTGTTTTTCTCAGCCTCTGTGTTTGAGTCTGTTCATTCAGTTATTCTCCTTTCACTTTTTGATTGTAGTTATTAGCTTCCTAGCTTCAATCTCTGTTGTTAGTCAATAATTTTGTCCTTTTTTGTTTAGCTTTATATTTATTTTGTAACTAGTAAAGAATCTTAGACTCCTTAGAATTTTATTTTCTTTTTTAGTACAACTTTTTGATCATTTATTGAGTTTTTGATCACTTTTAAGGGCCTTGTATCTAATTTTCCTAATTAACGTGTAAGCCAATTTTGAGTTTTAATTAAAAAAACATACTTTGAATGACGTGTCAACGAAAATAAAATTTCTTGAAATATTCTCATTATACTTAATTATCTCTAAATTTCTTATGATATATGATATCATTGAATGAGAATATGGCTAGATCTTAACCCCTTTATCTTTTTTCTAACTATGTTTTGACCTTTTAAATTTCTTATGATATATGATGTCACTGAATGGAAATATGGCTATATCTAAATTCTTTTATCTTTTTTATATAATATTTTTTTATCAATGAGAATTAACTTACTTTAAATAATTAGTATTTTCTCTAATTCATAGTAATAAAATTTATTTATTTATGAACTACTAACATTGTTAAGAAATCAAAAGTAATCTAAAATTAACGACCCACAAAATTTTGATGATAAGCAAAATGCCGGCTAAATCCTTAGAGATATCGCAGATCATTAAATACCCCTTCGTAACCATTCGATGGGACTTTTCGAAAGATCCAGCTCTCTGGTTGATTTAAATAATCGACAAGTACGTACAACGCTTTCATCCCATGCCGGATCTTTACACAGCGTTCCGTATTGCTCTCTGTCTTATTTTCTCGCGGCTAAACGTAAGCCTTTGACAGGGCTAGCCATTGGTGGCCTGCTACGCCTAAAGCTTGCTTTACCAGGAAACGTGGGATAAAGACAAAAGAGAGGAGATAAGGACAAATCAAATCAGTTCTCTCTTTAATTTCCCCTCAACGCAGATCGATTTCTGCAACTACTTTTCTAACCAATGATTGTACTTTAAGCTATCACTGACGACATGGCTGCAGCAGTAGAATACATACTTGCATGGCCTTGTTCTTCCAGTACGTATGATGTCTATATACTGCTATGCTTGAATAAAGGCACTTTAAGAACACGAGTAAAAAAAATCAAGAAAAAATTGCGAGGAGTCCTTATGCCGGAACTTAGTTTTTTTTTTCAAAATAAAAACTTCTCTAACCTTATCAAAAGCATCGATATTTTCTATATGCACAACATATTCCTCTTCTAGTTTTCTCTCTCTTTCAGAAAGCATCTCTCTCCCTCTCATTCTTTCTTAGGGTTTCCCTCTCTATATTATATATCTCAGCTTTTAATTCACAAATCTTTCTGCAGTCTATCCCAAGCTAGTTCTTCATTAAAAGGAGAAGTTTTTAAGTAGTAGTACCCAGAGTTGCTGTAACTACTGCACTTTATTCTTAAATATAGAAGAGGAGGAAAGGTATCTGATAGTCCTAAATCCTCATGTGAAAGTAGTCAAGTACCCATTTTACCTGGAGAAAAGGCATTTAGTACTTTGCTGAAGTAATTTATTAAATTACTGCTGTGAGGGGTAAGGAACTAGGCGATGGTCCACTTTTCTTCTATATAAAAATTAAAATCATTTCACTCACCTGTTCCATCACTTCCATTGGAGTTTTTAAAAAAAAAATTGGTCTTCAATAAGGAAACACCAGTCCCTACCATCTACTAAAGTATGGAAAGTCATATACAAAAGTATGAACACAAAAGACAGGATGTAAGGAAAGAAATAATAATTAAGTGATTAAAAGAAAATAAAATATCGTAAATCTATATCTTTTAATGCAATTGTACAGTCTAATCCGGATTTTGTGATAATAGTTTCCTTAGCTTTTCAGAAAAATAAATCTGAGGCAGGCAATAGAACGGCCAAAAGCTTGCACAGATATACTTGAATGAATAATAAGGGCTCTATTTTCTTCTCAATCCAACTTATGAGTTTTCCTCTTTGCTTCTCTGCACATCAGATTTCATTGAGGCAGAACTGATAAAAACTGCGATTTATTCACTATAGCTTCAGATCATGCAGAGGTTAGCAGCTGAACTATATCCTCTATGTAAGTTATCGAATGCTTTAAGTTATAGATCTGTAGTTTTGTATCTCTTACAAAGTGAAAGGGCTCATGAATCTAGTACACTATCAGAAAAGAAACTACTAATATATTTAAGTCCTTCAAAATTCGGTCTTACAAATGTAGTTTTCTCACTAAACGACATTTTTTATCTTTAATATCTTTTTTGTTTTTAATAGTGACGATCATCATATTTAGAAATGAGATCAGTGTTCATACTTGCTAAGGTCTCTTTCATCTAGTTTTTTGTTTCTTAGTGAAGAAATGAGATAGATGTTCCTAAGTGTCTATTATATCCTTAACAAATAGCGAATTTGAGTTGGTTTGGTAACACAAACAAATTTTTTCTTTTTACCCATTCAGAAAAATTATTTTCCTTATTATAAACAAAACCTTCAGTATATATTTTATCACCACTGGGTAATTAAAGTACTATTAAATATTTACTCCTGAAATAAGCCTATACAAAACTTTGATTGGGTCTACTTTGTGTACTAATAAAGTGATCTATAGGTTCCTGCATACGCTTACATTGGATCTCTGTGATCTGAATATTGAAGACATTGTTGTATGCATATTATTCACTACCCACAACACCTCCACTTTAATAACCTAAAATTTTATTATTGCATATATCTTCATTTCTTGTTTCGGGAATTCATAATGGTTGAATCATTAACAACTATAAATCAGTTGATATTATAGGAATATTTACAAAATCATCATTTTTTACCTTAAGGAAAATTACATATAATGTAGTTATTCTTTCATATATTAATTACAGGTAATGCTTGGTTCCTTCATGCAATATTGCTTAACTGACTCTTGATTCAAGATTTGCCCCGATATCCACCACCATTCATCTATCAATAGTGCATCACAGCAAGTTCCCTTGCATCCAAAACCTCCATCCTTCAAAGCCAGATGCTTGCTCGATTCTTAAATATTTCTTGTCTTTTCCTTTTAGCACCCCAAAATTTTGTGCTCGACTCCACATCTATGATGGTAATGAATCTTTTCTTTATTCCTATTTTTTAATAGTACCTCACCTCTCCAATGCTTATTCTTTTCCTAATGGATTAATATTAGTAAGGAGGCTATGCCAATTTATGTAGGCTATTATCATACCAACACTTTCCAGGACAATTCTACTAATTCCATTACTAATAATAATGTTCCTTAGAAAAGCATAGAAGCAAAAAATGCTTTCTCTTTATCTACTTTACTAAGGTGATAGTTGGAGGGTATTCTGCAACATGACATATTTATAAATGGAATCTATATCACTTTTGAGGTAACTATCCCCTCATCTATCCCATATTCCTCTTGTTTTTTTTTTATTTTATTTTTTATTTTTTTTTTTTAATCAAGTTCATGAACCCAATCTTCCACCATTATCGCTAGGTAATCATTAAACTTTGTGAACCCTATTTATGTCCCTAACATGCCAAATGAGAGCCGAACTGATTGTAGATTTCTACCCAAGCTAATATGACACATGATTGTTGATAATGTAGCTCCTTTTTTTGCATGATTTAAAGTGTGCATTAATCCCTTTCTTAGAATCATTAAATATGTATTTGATTAGAGGATGGGTGAAAAGAATTATCTTAATAAAATGAGCTAGAAAAATATATTATAAATTAGAGTTTTTAATATTATAGACCAAAATGAACTTTTCATTAGAGAAGGGTACTACATGAAGAAGATTTATGTCAAAATGCCTCGATTCACATGGTCAATTACACCTGAATTGAAGATTACTATTATGATTGGGGCATTATCAACATATTTTGATGCTTTTGTTTCATAAGATTAGGTCATTCTATAACATAAAATGAATTTTACAGGTGTTTTTTATCCTTACATAGTCCATACAAGCCTATTTTGAATTGCTTATATACCATAAAAAGATCAAAACACTTATATTTCAAATAAGGTCTTGATAACAATTATAGAAAACTATCTTTAAAAAAGACTACATAAAAATCTCATTAAAGCATACATTTGCAAAAGAATTCTAAATTACATAGGATAAGTGGGTCCCATCTTCTTTAATACTCTTGTTAACTGGATGTTTTTACTTTCATTTGGCTGATGGAAGTTAGAGATATCATATAGATTTTAAGTTTTAATAAACCATCAATAGATCTTTTCTCATTGGGATTTCCTCCTTGTGTTGCTGCTACAAGATATTCTCTAATGATTTAATTTGAATTTTATATACATTAGAAACATATAACTTTGTGGTTTTTTTTTATGGATTTTCTTATGAGATTTAATTTAATTTTATATCAAAACGATATATTTTAAAAAAAATATATAATAATCATACTTTATTAATATTTGCACAATTGACTTATTAAGTGTCTTATTATTAGAATCATGCCAACTAATATTGACATATGCCAAGGTATTTAGCTATTAATATTTATAAGATTTTCCATGACAAAATAATAAGATAATGAATTATTTTTAACAATTTAATTCTATCCTGAATCAAAATTATTTAATTATTTCATAATTATGTATAATATCTCTCAACTATTTCATTATATAATTTTGAATCACTTTAAGATATCTTTAATATTTATCCTTTTATAAATTTAAATCTTCCACAAAATTATCAATTTAATATTTTAAAATATTCATACAATTATTATTATGTATTTGATTTTTGTTATACAAAATGTATGCATATTTTATAACCCTCTCTTCAAATGTTTGCATTATTCACTTAATAAGAGACCTTATAATTAGAGTTGTGTCATCTTCTAATAATGTACACCAATCTATCTAACATTGAATTGCTTTTGCACTCGAATATAACTAAAAAAATATGGATAATCTACTTATATTATGATTGAAATTATTTGATGTTTTGCACAATATAGTATGGATAATCTAATTCAATTATGATTGAAAATTATTTTATGTTTTGCTTATGCATAAAGGAAATCTTTTAACTAATAAAAATAAGAATACATGGGTTAAAAACCTACGTATTAAAGGAAAAGAAACAAAGATACTATGAGAAAAAAAAAAGATTAAAAAATTCAAAAAATAATAACCTTTATACAAATCTACAGTATGTGGCTAATCACATTAAGGTTTCCATTCATATTAGCCGGCCACTACTTTCAAAAGAAATACTTCAAAATTAACAAAGTTTCACATTTTAACAAATTAGTTATTTTTTCCCTGAACATGCAATTTAGGAGATAGAACTTTGAAGTAGATAGAAAACGCTATCGGGATAAAAACTTATCAAATTGTCTTCTTATAGATAAATTTATGAACTTATTTGGTTCTTAAGACGTTAATTGATAGAGAGTTCTTGACTAAGTTGAAATTTTCGTATATGTGATTGACAAGCAATAGAGAGGTAGGAGGGAGAATAACCTCTAAAGAGAAATCATAGTATGCTAAATCTAAGGATTTTATATTGTTTTGCTTCTTGCAAATAGATTTTTTATGACTTGAATATCTATATCATTATTTTCTATAACAAACTGGACATTTAGCAATAATTCCATTGCTTGATGGGACTTACATGACAATCTTGTGTATGAGATAATGATGTAGAAGGAAAAGAATAAGACATATTGTAAGAATCTATGGTAGACAATGATTAAAATGTGCCAAAGAGGTTTTAATTTAGTGATAATGTTATCTAGGCTAGTATTAATATATCTATATAATTACTTCTCTTGTCCAAATAACTTATGATGTTTAAGAAAATTAGTAAGCTTATCTATGCTCTTTTTTTTTTATTGTAGCTACAATCCTTTGGTATAATCCAAATAAAAATAGGAAAATATTGAGTAACATCAACCTCAGGCAAAACTGTTGTAATGGATAATATAGAAAGGTGCAATAAGAGCATCTGTGTGCAAAGATATCCTAAGTAATGGAAGTTGATGTTAAGAAAACTGACTAACTAAATATTATGATCTTTAAGGAGATGAAAAGTAATCCAACTAGGGACAATTAAAATTTTTTGAAGAAGATCATTATAAACATAATTTTTTCTAACTCTAATGAAAAGTCCCTCAATATTTAATGTTTTGTATAAGAAAATCTTAGAATAACCCTCTATCCTTTCAAAATTTAGAAGAAGATTCTTAGAGTTCAACAATGAAATAGATAAACCATTCCAAGTGTATTAATCTTTAAATCATTTTGAAATTGATTATAAAAGAGGCCACTCTCTTAAGAATTTACTAACCAACAATAAATGAATGGGTATTATTAAGTCATTGAATTCAATATAACAAAACAACAAACTAGGTTAACTTTCATAAGATGATAGTGTCAAGGTTTGCTAATCAACTTTGAAAAATTGCTAGGAGGGAAGTTTACTACAAAGAAGATTAAGGGACTTAAAGAGTTATCCATAGTCAGTCATCAATGAGTTTGATTTCTTAAAAGCCATAGAGGAATAAAATAATATAATTAAGGAAGTGAATGGAGCCATGTCACAAAAATTTGATGCATTGATGTATCCTGCAAATCTAAAAAGTAAAGCGTGGGAGAGATAATAATATAAGGAAATTAGAAAGGGTATAACAATGAAGTTAGGGAACCCATTATCAAAGATGTTAACATTAACGGTGTTGATGTCGGATGAAACCAAGTTAATTAACTACTACTATATATAGGCCAACATTAAAGAGAAAAAAATAATGAAGTCAACTAGCACAATATTGGTGTTATAAATAATACTTGTGAACATGATAGTCCCTAGGTGCCTAAACCCTGATTGGAATAAGGAGAGCTCCAAGCAAGCTAGGTTAATATATCAACGCTTTTAAACTATTTGATAACTCGATCCCTGGTTATGTTTAATATTTTCTTTATTTTATTATATAATTTTGAAATAATTTAATATATCTTTAATAATTATCATTCACGCCTGCCAATTAATTAATAGAAATTACTAAACAAACCCCCTTTAATTTATTAATAAAAAATATTTTTGAAGTTTTTTTTGATGAAAATATTCACCTTTCCTTTATATATATATATATATATATATGTGTGTGTGTGTGTGTGTGAAAAATGGTTTTCAATTAATTCAACTACCTATGTGTGGGGTAAGCGATGGAATTTCTGGTATAGCCTCACACAACCTTCCTTCAGATTATCTCCATGAAACTTTCTATTTCCAATCACCACTTATATTGGAATACACATGCCTATGTATGCTTTATCCCAACACATATCCCAATATATAACCCAACACGCAATCTTATGTAAGTTCTAACACTTACCCCAACATGCTCACCACTACATCAAGTAGATTTAATTATGGTTAGTTCCACATAAGCTTTTTGTTGATAATTATAATTATTCTCAAATTTCTCATCGCAAGAGAAATTTTCTTTTTTTATCCCTAACTTATGCTTTTACATTCTTTGGATCCTTTTATATTAACCTTACTGGAAAAGTTGATGGTAAGTTGATTGTCACTTAAGTCTATTATGACTTCAATATTTGTCATGTAATTTAATGGCTGATTTATTATATACTTACTCAACACAGAATGTTTTGTTAAATTCTCCCATTATCATCTTTTATTGAAACATTAATGTTGATTCAAGGATTATTAATGAGGTTATCAAAATGTACACCTAAATTTGAGTTTGCTAATGAATCAACTATTTCCCCATATGGATTGCTTTCCCACGTTTATGAGCCCACTTGAAAAAATTAAAAATAATATTTACTCATCTAGTTTCTTACTTTTTATTTTTGTAGTCCTCTGTGTGGATGTTAACTTGATACTTTAATATAAAGGCCCTTAATTAATAAATTTCTTATAAAAGTTAATATCTCTAATTTACATAAATTTTTTTTTTTAGTTAAAACCCTCAAAGGGGCCTACGTGTTAATTTCCAAAAAAACGGTTACAGAATCCTTAGAGGGAATCTACAGCTCTCTACCGCTCGAATTTACATAATTAAGTTCTTAGGAGAAATGGTGTTGGTAAAAAGCAGCCTTTAATCTGATACCAAACTTTCTTTCAACTCTAGATAAAGGTTCTCCACCATTATTTCCCTATAGATTTATCAACATTGAAATACAAACATAGTAGTTAAGGTTCATGATAAAATTTATCTATTGGAGTTCTCAAGTTTGTCTTGTTAAGATATTGATCTTGATCATTTTGCTATTGATAATTTCATTTAGAAGCTATTCAAATATAATTCACTATTTATTTGTTGATTTGGGCCAATTAATTCATTTCAAAATTGGCCTTCTATCTATATGCATCTTCTCATTAGATTAACTCTAACACATGTATAATTGCTTCAAGATCTTTGCTAGGAGAGCTTATAGTGCAAAATGAATTCTTGATGGGCCTCCTTAAATGAGCCCCTTTGATTCAAATGAAGAGTATACCTTAATTACTATTTAGGCTTCTTTCCAACATTTATGAGTATACTTTATGAACCATAACACACTTTACTCATTGGCATCAAATTTTAATTATCAAGACCAAAATTGACTCAAGCACTACCTTTTTATTTACATTATCTATTACTAGTGTTCTCATAAAGATGGGAATATCTTAAAATTTTTAAAAAGAAGCTTAATTTGGTCTTGAGAAACATGGCAACATACAAATAGTTGAACATACTAGCATTACCTCATTACACTTCCAATGTCTCATTATTAGCCTTCATATAACAAAAAATGATTCAAACTACACGATCATTTTATGAACCTATTTATGAAATCTAAAACGAAAGATAATTATTTAATTCCTTACCGTTATATACTTGAAAGTAAATATAAATTCATTTTGGAAAAAAAAAAAATAGTCCTCCTCTCTTGATCATTGAGTAAGGATTAGAATGTTGACATAACAATTGAATGTCTTGGAGGAAGTAAATTCTTAGATTGCTAAGGATACCTTATGCTTTAATGAAATATTAGCACCTAATAAGGATCTAATAGTTATGTACGCCTCCAAAATTATTACTCTCAGTGACACAAGGATACACATTATGTTTTAAACAAAATGAAGGTGATCTTGGAAAATATTCATTCATTACTGAGATTTTCTTCCCACTCCATCATAAATCTCTCTTATTCAAAAAAAAAAAAAAATCATGAACCATCTATAACACCAACCCATATCATATTAATAGACCTCAATATACCATGACTTATGCCCAAGCCATAACACTACCCCGAATCATAGTTTTTGAGCCCATTCAAAATCAATTACTATATCTAGCAAATGATTTTACGAGAGATTGTTATTAATCTAATTTTGTGTACTCTAAACAATGGATAGCAAATAAGGTTCTCTAAACAATGGATAGAAAATAAACCCAATTTTGTCAACATGAATGTAAAAAAAAAAAAAAAAAGATAAGGATGAAATAAGATATATTGATATTCTTAAAAATTTTATTGAGCAGGGGTAGAGGCTGAAATAAAGTTTTTGTCAAGATCACATGATTTATAAGATCCACATATCATGATTTGTTCAACTTTGATATCTTAAATTAGGTTATGATTTTTTTTACGACTAAAGCTTGAATGGCATCTATGGACAATTTTTCTACTTTTATGTAATATGAATTATAAATATATATAATTGTTCATTTTTTAAATCTCACTTAAAATCTATAAAGGGTTGCTTCTCTTTTATTATTTAAGTTAAATTTAATTAGGTTAAATGGTTATTTTAGATACATCCAATATAAAAGAAATGAGGCAAGATGATTAACATGCTTCCAATGCAAGGATGAATTTCATAAATTGAGAAATGGCCCAAATAAGAATTAAATAATAATAATTTGGCTTAGCTTGAGCTAATTCTTTAAGTATTAAAATTGATAGTTATTCTTGATTATGTTTAGAGGAAATTTGTCCTTGCATGAATAAGTTCCATTAAGTTTTGTTTAAAAATTTTCCTAATTTGAAGATCTCATCCTATATTGAGTTGACTTTTATGGGAGGAATTTTCATTGATATATGCAATATCAAAGTGTAATACAAATAATTGTTCTTATTATTATCAAATATAAATTCTCTTCTAGATGTTGTCATCGTTTTAGCTACTAGAATTAATGCATTATATTCAATAAAAGCTACATATTTCTTTTTTTTTTTTATAAAGCCTACATATTTCTTGTTAAACTAAATCAACTTAAAATTTAGTTATTCATTTTGACATTATAAAACATTTTTTTCTTAATGATATATTATTTTTATTTAGATGCATTACATTTGCTAGAAAATATATAACTAATTCTTCTGTAGAAGTATTTTTAATTTGTTTAATGATCTACCCCAAGTTTATATTTGAACATTTTTAAAATTGCCAAGGTTAACAAGTACAATTTTTAAACTCATCATTTGATCTTAAGGAATTTGAAGCCATGTTAATTAAACCAATAAGGTTGATCTTCCTTAATTTATTATAAATAGCTTCATCAATTGCAAATTCTTTAAAATATTTTGATATATAGTTTAAAGATCCAAGGAGTCTTTATAATTTTTTAATAGAATGGGTTTTATCTAAAAATTTAAAAGTAAATTTGATATTTTGATCAATGGGGATGATATTCCTATTAATTAACTGCATTATTATTTCTCTTAAATGTAGCATTTCTTGAAAGAGTTTCATTTTAGGAGTATAAGTTAGCAAACCATTTCACAAACTTAACCATGTAAATTCTTCAACATTTCTAAAATGCTTTTATAGAGTGTTTGATTAAACCTGAACATCATTAATGCACATAAGAATGTATTATGATTATGAGCTAAAAAATTCATTCATCAATTTTTTGAAATTCACTTGAGGCATATTTCAAGTTGGATGTCATCACATTCCATACATAATGTTGAATAATAAAAATGACATTTTATGATAATATTCTTCTCTAATTAGACTTTGTTAATATACAAAATTTAAATATAACTTTTAGAAAATTAAAGTTTCTTTATTAGTTGAGATCTGATAGTAGATCATTTTAAAACTTTATTCAAAGATTTATGATTTATAGAAAAACTTGATTTTATTTTATTTTTGCTATTTTTTTAAGTAATCTTCTTATCATAATAAGAAGTAGAAGTTCAATGGGATTAAGATTCATCAATAAGAATATTCTCTAAGAGATCAATAATTTTCCTTTTCTACATAATTCTAAATAATCCTTTTTCCTTAACAAGTTCTTGCTTTTCTTGGAATAAATCCTCATTGAGTCATCCTTCAAAAATAGTAAAACACAATAAGTTTTTATATTCCCAAAAAAATTTAGAATATGTAAAAATGTCAAAAATATTAATGTAGAGAGTTTGTTAAACAAGAACTTCATTAGTATACAAAATATATATTATAGTATGACTATGTACTAAAGATGTCATTCATCAAAGTTTTTATATTTACTTGAAGCATTCCTTATGTTGAATTTCATCAGAGTTTAATAAAGCATTTATTGTTTTCATATAACAATATTCTTTTATAAAATATCAATCAATCCATATTAAATTTATTTGCATGGACATTATTATTGAATTCTACTTAATTCATGGATTGTTGTTGCCATTTAGTGATGAGAAAATTATTTCTATCATTTAAACTTATAACTTTGATGTTGTGTACTCCTTATTAAGAGTTTGAAGTTTTTCTTAGTGTTTCAATTGTCCAACCAGAGGGATTTGTTTTAATAAAGGATGGAGTACAATGATTGTTGCTCTTTATTAATTTACTTCTTTCTTGTTAGATTGTTCAAGACAAAAAATTGGATCAATATTATTTTCAAGTTTAAGCAAATGATTAGGTAAGATTTGAAGATTCACATTAGTACAATTATGTTATATTACACATAGTAATCAACCTTCTAAGATTAAAAGTTAGTTTAATTTCTTCTCATTCTTGAATAAGTTGGTCTACTCCTTGACTTGTGAAAAATATCATGATTTTTTTCTTTAGCAATAGTCCATCAAGTTGAAAATATACACAAATTTCTTAATGTTAGAAAAGAAATTTCTTGCATACATCTCATATGATAATGCCCCATATGCTTATCATTTCTTAATTTTATAACTAATAATATATATATATATATAATTTTACTATGAACACTCCAAACAGTCTAAAAATACCTTATATGAATAATTGTGGATAAAAAAATGACATGAGAAGTCCCCTCACTATATAAAAGCTTCAATTAGACTCTTAGAGAGTACATATTAGATTAGAAAATCGATTATGGTTTGGCTTCACATTTTGTTTTTTCTAGCTATTTTTTCTATTATTACTTTTTTCTTTTGGACTAAGACTCCCTCTTTTATGTAACTACACATAAGTTGAACCTTTAATGAGAGTAATATAGAAAGCTTTTATTCTGACACTAAGAAGTTCAACCTTTTATAATCTTCATTTTAATGAACAAAATTTCTATTTTGTTTAAAAGAATTATTCTCTACAAACTAGGTCTCTTCCTAGTGGTTCATACCTAGCTCTCAACCATGAGGTCATGGATTTGATCCTAATTCATCACGTTTTTGCTCATTTCTTTAAAAAATAATATTAAGTGTGTACTTCCATTTAGCTTTATTGTTAATTATATTTTCATCTTCTTAAAATATTATAATTGGTCTTTTGTCCTTTTGAAAATAGATAGAATATATTTCAGCAAAATAAAATTAAACTACATCAATGAATTCTTTTTTTTTTTCTATAAGAGTTCTCCTATAATACAGATAGCTAGCTTTTTGACATTAAGACATAAAATGTTTTTTATCTTAAAATGATGTATTATAACCTATCCCTAATTTTAGCTAATATAAGAAACACATAAATATGAAATTAGTTTGAATCAATGGCCCATAAGTTTTACATTAAATCCTATTTTTTTAGAGAACTGATGATTCCTTATGAACTTGTAACCCCCTTTGTTAATTAATGCGTAGGGCCCTATGTGGCTTTTATCCAAAAAAAAAATAAGCATAAATACGAAATTAAAGCTATAATTATGCCACTTCAAATAAATTTATGGTATGAACAAGGATAAAATTTAGCTTATTCCGATGAAACCCATAGTTGACCATACCCAATTTAAGGATCTTAAAAATACAATAAAATTGAGAAATTTTGACATTTTAATGGGTTTGATAGTTATCACTTTTACTCCAATATGGATATACTTATGACATTGACTTTATGCATGCAACTATTCTTTATAATAAGTGGGAATATTTTAATAGGCCATTTTATAGAGTTAGAATTTCATTTGTCTCATTTTCCTCTATACCTCAATTAGCTTTATTCGTCTCATCTTCCTCCAGAGTACAATTTGTGCCCCATCACTCCTCTCTATCTTTGTAGCTCATATGTTAGGAGGTTTTCTCTACTTCACTTGATTCATTTCTTTTAGTATCCGGGTGGTTGTTATTTCTCTTGGTTTCATATTATGGTTTCTCCTAGTTTGGGATTTTGTTCCGCTCATGTGAAGGTAAATCCTAGTAGGCAATTTGAACTAGTTTTTTTGGATGGTTAAACTAAATCAAGTTCTTTAAAAGATGTTATTTCTAGATCCTCCTTTATTTATTTTCCATAACTTAAAATCTCCACCCATTGTGGTTTAGCAACATTATGGATTAAAAGATTAACTATGTTGATGAATTTTTTTAGGAAGAAGTTGATTTATCTATTGTTCATATTTCCAAGGATGATCCCACTCTGCCTAATAGCAAGAAAAAAAAGGAAAAACAAACAAGAAAAAGAATAGCTAATGTTTTCATTATTGTTTGTTAGTTATTTCAACAACTTGTTTATGTTGGTCTTTGGTTAACTTGATTTTTTTGGCTAGGATATCCTTTCTCTTTCTAGATTTCTATGTTTTTCTTTGGTGGGTTGGATGTGCTAACTAATAGGTCTCTCTATTTGTTTGCTCTAGATTTGGTTCAGGTTTTCCCCACTTCAATGTTTTCTGGTGGCTTGTGCTGGTCTTCAACTTTTGCAACTTTTTATTTATTGCAACTTTGCATGTTGGTTTCTGTTTGGCTATTTTACTGATTGAACCGGGGCTTATTTTTTGTGGGGGTTTCTTGACTTCCATTAATTTTTTTTTTATATTTCTTATGTTGTATTTTAGTAGGGATCTTAGGCTCCAATATTGTTTTTTTTTTTTTTTTGCCTTTTTATTGTAGCTCTTTGAATATTAGTTGTCATTAGACCCCTTTAAGGATTTAAAATCAGTTAATGTATTAGTGTGTTGTCCTAATATTGTGTTTTAACTAAAGAAAAAAAAAAAGTTATGTGTGATTAAGAATTTTTCTTTGAAATCAAAGGAACACAAATTATATACATTTTTAGAACAATATGTAGTACATACGATTAATTATGTTAATTTCCTTCATTTACAATATATTCAATTATCTCAAAATTTTATTGTTTAAAATTCTCTTAAAAGCAATTATTTTTATGGAAGAAGGTTGAAGATGTTTTTGAGTAAAAACTCTATTTATGATTATTAATTTTTTAATGTAGTTAAAATTAAAATTTACTAATTTCTTTGAAGAGAAGTTGCAATGAAGTGATGTTAAAGCAAAATACAAAAGACTCAATTTTAATGTAAAATCTCCAAGAGAAGATTCTCATAGAGCTTGTGAAATTAAGTTCCATCCTAACAAAGCATAAGGGAATGGGAGGAAATAAAAAAGGTAAGGGGGAAGAATGAAGTTTATGATAAGAAGAATGAAGTTTATGATAAAAAGCCTGAGCTAATCTTCAAAGAGGATATATAAAAATATGTCCAAGTTCCTGACATACTAGATAATGGAAACTACAATGCCATGTGCATCAATGACACTATGTGACTATTGGTTATGATCTGGTAAGGTAAGCATTATGGATTAAGAGATTAATTATGTTGATGAATTTTTTTAGGAAGAAGTTGATTTATCTATTGTTCATATTTCCAAGGATGATCCCACTCTGCATGATAGCAAGAAAAAAAAAAAAAAAAACAAACAAGAAAAAGAATAGCTAATGTTTTCATTATTGTTTGTTAGTTATTTCAACAACTTGTTTATGTTGCTCTTAGGTTTTATTTTCCTTTTGAATCTTGTAGCTCTTTGGAGCAGTAGTGAGCTGGTGGATCCTTCTAAGGACCTTGTAACCGATTTTGATATTAACGCGTAGGCCCCTATTAGTGGGTTTTAACTTTAAAAAAAGAAAAAAAAAAAAAAAAAACAACTTGTTTATGTTGGTCTTTGGTTAACTTGATTTTTTTGCCTAGGATATCCTTTCTCTTTCTAGATTTCTATGTTTTTCTTTGGTGGGTTGGATGTGCTAACTAATAGGTCTCTCTATTTGTTTGCTCTAGATTTGGTTCAGGTTTTCCCCACTTCAATGTTTTCTGGTGGCTTGTGCTGGTCTTCGACTTTTGCAACTTTTTATTTATTGCAACTTCGCATGTTGGTTTATGTTTGGCTATTTTACTGATTGTACTGGGGCTTATTTTTTGTGGGGGTTTCTTGACTTCCATTAATTTTTTTTTATATTTCTTATGTTGTATTTTAGTAGGGATCTTATGCCCGTTAGGTTTTTTTTTTTTTTTTTTGCTTTTTTATTGTAGCTCTTTGAATATTAGTTGTAATTAGACCCCTTTAAGGATTTAAAATCAGTTAATGTATTAGCGTGTTGTCCTAATATTGTGTTTTAACTAAAGAAAAAAAAAGTTATGTGATTAAGAATTTTTCTTTGAAATCAAAGGAACACAAATTATATACATTTTTAGAACAATATGTAGGACATACGATTAATTATGTTAATTTCCTTCATTTACAATATATTCAATTATCTCAAAATTTTATTGTTTGAAATTCTCTTAAAAGCAATCATTTTTATGGAAGAAGGTTGAAGATGTTTTTGAGTAAAAACTCTATTTATGATCATTAATTTTTTAATGTAGTTAAAATTAAAATTTACTAATTTCTTTGAAGAGAAGTTGCAATGAAGTGATGTTGAAGCAAAATACAAAAGACTCAATTTTAATGTTAAATATCCAATAAGAGAAGATTCTCATAGAGCTTGTGAATTTAAGTTCCATCCTGACAAAGCATAAGGGAATGGAAGGAAATAAAAAGGTAAGGGGGAAGAATGAAGTTTATGATAAGAAGAATGAAGTTTATGATAAAAAGCCTGAGCTAATCTTCAAAGAGGATATATAAAAATATGTCCAAGTTCCTGACATACTAGATAATGGAAACTACAATGCCATGTGCATCAATGACACTATGTGACTATTGGTTATGATCAGGTAAGGTACACAAGGTCTAGATCACCACCAATGACAACATCCTTATCACCCTCCTCAATTATCTGATAATAGGATTGTTGTATATCATCTTCTTAAATATACATGTTTAATGAGTTTTACCTCCTCAAATCCTTAACGAGTGTATCGTTTATGATGTAGACAAGTAGAGAGATGGTGTTGAGGATGATTGGGTCATGTTCAAGGATAAGGACATAAAAAAGATCTAGGAAGCTAGAGTTTGTAGTTTGGAATTTGCCTCTGTTTATCCTTGTCCATTTTCAAATCCCTCTCTTCTTCTCTTTATGAGACTTTTAACAATAAAAACTATTATGTTATTACAAGTTGAAGAAGATATATATATATATATAATATATATATATTATATATATATATATATATTCCTTGAAGTTTATGCATCTTGTGCTAAGGATATATTTATGTTTATAGGTTGATGGAATAAAGAGATTTAGAATATTTCTCAGATAAATTAGATGGGTGGTTTTTGAAAAAATAGAAACATAAATCAAAATATTATAAATTGAACTTATGAGCTTAATTGTTACTAATAAATTCAAAATAGGTAATGATTTATAAAGATGACATTTTAGGAAAATATTTCATAAATTTGAACTAACTAAATCTATCATACAAAATATGAAAAATGGTTTACGGAGCTAACTTTTATCCACAGGACTTTGATATCAATAATAAAAAATAAAAACAATATTGTCAAAGAATAAATATAAAAATAAAAGATTAGAAATAATAATAAAGATAAAAATCTTACAAAGTTATAAGCATTGAAATGAAAATGCTTGTAGGGAAACACGCAACAAAATAAAATTATAAATACGTCTAAATTTTAGGCATGACAACACACCTAGATAGTTTTTGAGACATCCTTAATAGCTAAAGCTTTCTACTGATGATCATATAGACACATTGAATATGACACTAACTCTTTACGAGCATTATTTAGCTTTAAATTTGCAGCACTTAGCAATTGGTGTGGAGGGTAGAATATAAGAACTCAAAAATGGGTTTTAACTAAAAAAAAAAAAAAAAATCAAAAATGGGTTTCATGATTGTAGAAATCCTAAACCATATATATATATATACCCTAATTCACACTGTTATGTAAGAAAAACCTAAAAATTTCTCCATTCTTATAAATAAACTCAAAATATGTCTATTAAGATCTTTACTACTCTCTTAAGAAATATATTTTACCATACATAGATTTGTTTTTATTCTTATATGTTCAAGTTAATAGTGAAAATGAATAGGAATGGCAAGTAATTGGCATTCTTATTAAATTTAAAATAATAATAATAATAAAAGACTTCATAAAATCCTCATCTTAGCTCCATATTTGTTTATTCTTAGTATTGCATGTGATACCTTATAAGTTCCCTTCTATTACTTTAAGCAAGTATCCCTTACTAATATTCTTAAAGAGTGATAATCTACTACTTCCTCTCACTTCATATTTGAGTTTGCATACTTTGTTTCTTTATAATAATACATAAAAATAAATAAATATCCCACTTTTATCTTTTACTTTTTTTTAATTATTGGGTGAAAGACATCCATTGCAACCAATCAAGAATTTGATAAAGCACAATATTTTTGATATAAGCTTTCAAAATGCTTACTCACTCTTACGAATATCTTACTAAAATGTGAAAAGATTGAAGATTTCTCTATTATGCTTATGAATAGGGCCTATAATATTGAAGGGTTCTAATGAAAATTAAGAAATGGTATCTGGCTTCTGATCTTTTTAATGAATGCAAATTGGAGCTATTTAAATTCTATTTGCATACCTTAGCAACGACCTTTGAATTAGCTGGTGCTTTTTTGCACTAGTTTCTTTATTTGGCAAAGCTGTATGCACCAACTTTTTGACTCTGTCCAGAATATCGATTTATATGGTACTTATTAAAGTAGAAATTACAAAATAATTCTCAGTGTTTCCTAATTTCAATCAAAGAATAGTGGTTACTGGTAAAGAATGGTATATTAAAAGCTTTCAAAGTTTATAGTCATTATAATTTGTCTGGGCATAAGATCTCCTTATGTAGAAGTCTAAAATGTCACATTGATGGCATTGCCATTGAAACATACCACCTCTTAATAGCACAATCAGATCCTCTTCCTCTAGTTTTTGTTAGAGACAAATTGTTTGTAAGAGTGGAAGAGAATATAATAAAAGAAGAGGAATTTTCTTTTAGATTTCTTTCTCTTATACATCAAAATGACAAGGCTAAAGGCCTTTTTATACTTGTACAAATATCATCCTAGAAACACAATCTTGAGATTTTCATAGTAATTAATTTTGGTTTATATTTTCAATAATGTTTCCATTAAACCTGATTGCTTTTATACTTTCTCCTTCTTTCTCTTCTACTTGGTTTCATCTTATAATGATTGCGTTTCAATTTAGCAAAATCTAGGAAAGCTAATGTTACTAATGATCAAGAAATATTTAGAAAAGTACTCTCTCATCCATCACATAAGATGCCTAATGCATCAAGCCTAATTGATTCAAATTACTGCAATGATTGTTTTCTATTGTAGGTTATTATATCCTCTCCTCCTTCATGCACTTGATAACATATTCCTTCCTTCGACATGTTCTCCCCTCAAAGTAATATATATTTCTTTAATCATTGCCGCAAGACCAGCAAGAGGAAATTTTTTTTTAATCAGAACATCATATTTGACTGTGACGGCACATTGGAGTTTGTAGTCTATTTTAAAGAACCATTGTTAGGATGATAGAGTGGACACAAGAATAAACATTATGAGAAGAGCTCACAATTTATAAGATTTATGGTTAACTTTTGGATAATACCTACCCATCATAGTTAGAGATTATTAGCTATGATTGTATTTTCCATGTGCTTGGGTTTTAGATTTTGAAGATCTTTTAATTTTGTTTTACTTTTATTTTCTATTATTTCTTTTCTCTTGGGATTTATGTTCCCGAATTAATTTGTATTTTCAACTTAATGAGGAAATTATTTTCCATGTGCTTTAAATAAAAAAAAAACATAAACTTTCTCTGACATCAATCAATATTTAGTGAACTATTATGGGTGCTGAAGTTTTGGAGTAGATGATTAAACTTTATAAAATGTGAAGATATTAGTTTGTAGTGGCCGTAACATTTCCTTTTCTTTAACTCTATTTTACAAGTTAAAAAACAAAATAGATCAGACAGATCTGCAGCAGTTTTAGAGATGATGCTAGGAAGAAATTTGTATTCTGGACTCCAATATGGTATTTTATGCTTATGTAATTCAGATAACTAATTCATTTGTTATCATGTCCTAAAAGAAACATAAACCCTTTCTTGTGAACATAGGAACATCTGAGAAAAACTAATTACTTTGTAAACTATTGATTACATATTCATTTAGTGTATTTAAGAATTCTATGGTCCTTTCTAGTTATTTCGTTCTGTCTGCAGCCGTTTTGTACGTTGTATTGCATGCAACAGCAGGCTTATTATCACAAGTCAAGGTACAAATTAATATCATATTTTTTTTCCTTAGAACTCAAACTGTTTCTAGTACCGTTTGATATCATTTTCCATGGGACTCACACCATGAAGTGCCCTCGTAACCTGGAAGTAAGCTTACACGAAAACAAGCCAAGGTCTCCTATGAACAAGGTAAATCAACTATAGTCTAATCTATGAAACTAAAATGGTGGGTCTCAACTTACATGCATCTCCAAGGAAAAAAATATAATAAAAAAATATTGTAGTAGTGACATGTTAACAATAAAAATTATGTGTTGCTAACAGGTAGGAAGACAAAATCATTCACATTTATACCGACTCATAACAGCAATGGTAATAGAATTTCATAAATTTTCGGTTAATTTTCTTTAGATCCTAATAAACTGAATTATCTTATACTACTCATCTTGTTTAATGTATCAATTTATGGAGAGAAAATAATCATTTGATTATGTTTAACTCCGTTTAATCATTTGAATTTTGAGTTTAATTATGAGAAATTCTATGATAAAAAAACTAAGAAGATTGAGCTATTACAAGAAATTAGTGATAATTAGTAAGTTTCTGCAAATAAACTCTGACTGTGTAAATGAACTTTCTGGAATGACCACAGCTATAATGCTTCGATAACCCTATTATATATACTGCTTAAAAAAAAATACCCTAAAATGTTCCTAATCAGTGAATTATTGCCATAAGTATGATAAAATAAAATATTAAAAAAAATGCCAGAAGTATCAATGATCCAAAATTTTTAAAATATAAAATTTAAATAGAACAAAAAGACTTAATTTCCTGGGCATACTAAGCATTCAATCCCTATAACTGATGCAAGAGTGAAGTAAAAAGAAAATTACAAATCTCATTTCCTAGTTAACTTAGTAATTAGTAAAATATAAATCTACATAATCATCATGCACCGAAAAGAAAATTTTATTATATTTGTATTTTTATATTTATTTTATTTTTTCACAATCCGAGATGAAAATAATCATGCTTGAAGAACAAAGCAGGAGAAGGTTGATTAATTGTAACTAAAAATAGAAGTGGAAATTAATTAAAAAACTCATAACAAATTTAGCAGATGAAATTGGGGATTCTAAGTTTAACTTGGAAAGATGAATATTGAAACCTCAAGTTAGTAGGCAGCACCGTGGTCCTACATACGAAGAGAAGAAAGACCATACGAAAAATATCAGGAAAAGAATATTTAATATAGCATTTTCCATGCACATATTGCTCAAAAAAGCTTATTTCCTTAGAAAAAGGTCTACAATGTTATTATTGACTAGTGAAATGGAGAGTAAAATGAAGCAAAAAAGAAATAATTGTCATTCATTTTAAACAAATCTTTTAATTTTAGAGCAAAACTTCTATAACACAAAAGTCCAAACAAAACAAGTTAAGAGGTTAGGTATAGAAAGCTCAAGTGCAACAGAGATTCATGTATAAGAAGATATTCTTTAATTTGCATCAAATGAAGGAATAACGGAAAAGAAAAAACAAGGAAAAACAAATTAGTAAATCAATTCAAACTCATCAGAAAATAACTCCGACCACCAGATCCATAAAGTACAAATTTTAGTTGATGATCATTAACTCTTAAGGAGACAAAATATTAAAATACCAAGAGAGAATTGATGCTATTTCTTTCATATTGTCATATTTTACCTTCAAACTCTCAAACACCAAAGTGATTTATGCAAAGAAAGCATCTTTTGCTTAAAAAATATAATAAGGGCCAACGACAGTAAAGCCATGAACCTAGAACTCTAAATAATCAAGCCAAGATTGAGTTAGAAAGAGAACTAGAGATAGAGAGAGAAAAAATTGCGGGTCAGTGAGAAAGACAGCGGGAAATTAACCCAGCTGCCATCTCTCGGGCTCCGGGATCTTGGGGAAGCCGCAGGAAGGATTGAAGATCCAAAGTAAAGAGGTATAAAAAACGTTCGCATAAAGAAATAATGAACTGAAACAAAAAAATAATAGGACATCTAGCAAGTAAAGAAATAAAATAGAAAATAAAAAATGGAAAAAAAAAGTTCTACTAATTAAATATCCCTTTACGGCTTTTTCATCTCTTTCTGTTATGAAATTTGCAAAGGTTCAAACATAGCATTAACCCTTTATGTAAATGAACAAAGAAATCTACACAGAGAAATTTTTGCACAGATAGAGAGAGAGAGATAGATGATAGATAGAGAGAGAGAGAGAGATTACTCGGGGCTGCCGAACTCAAAGAGTTTACCGCGGCTGGAGAAGATGATGAGAGCAATTTCAGCATCGCAGAGAACAGAGAGCTCGTAAGCTTTTTTCATGATGCCATTCCTACGCTTGGAGAAGGTTACCTGTCTGTTGATCTTGTTCTCGATGCGCTTAAGCTCAACTCTACCTCTTCCCATCTCTCTGTATCTCTCTCTTTCTCAAAGTAGTTTCTCTTTTCCTCCACACAACACCGTCTCTTCTTCTTCTTGTTGGTTCCAAAATAAGTAGCTTTTTATATTTGTTGGAGTGGTTGAGACTTCAAGAGAGTTTTTCCTTATTCTTGCTAAAATTTTCCTATTTTCCCTTATTTTTTCTGCCTCCTTAGAGTTCCACTCTCAGTTAGCGACAACTGATGGAATTTAAATTAGCAACCTTCGGTCGATTCCCTAAAACACTTTGCACCTTAGAAATCCTTCTATAAATGGCAAGGCCAGCTTAAAATGCCACCTTTCTCTCTCTATAGATCCCCCCTCTCTCTATCAGGTAATTAAAGTAGAGTTTGGACCGGATGGACCACAGTTTATTTAAGAGGTTTCTCGTTAGGAGGAGGAGAAGTGCGTATTGCAGCAGGCATAAGATAATGAGAAGTTGGCTGTTGTCTTTGTGATTTTTGATTGAGGGCATCCTCAACCCACCCGAACAGCCATGACCCGTCATACTCATATTGAATTGATCGCTACCATTAAAAGTTCCATATATTGTATATATTTCGTTTATATTAAGGGATTAGTTTTCATTTCTATACATAAATTGTCGTTCAAAATTTATTTCATGACTAGTACGTCAAGAACTCATTTAATCTCTCCTTCAGGAAAATTAATTTTTCTTTCAGACTATCACCAACCACCCACCAGCAATCTCATGTGATTGGCTAAGAGTTCATTTTTTTAGGAAATAAAAACATTGGTATAAAAGGATTATACGGAGAACATAAAAATGAGATATTTTTCTTATTTTCTTTTTCTGAGTGAGCCTCCACTCTACTTTCCAGTGTCTGTCCTTTGGATGAGTGAATCATTGGTCGTTGTGGGTTTGCGAGTTTTTATAATTCTGAAAGTGAATACTCAATTTTCATCTAATATATAGTTATAGATTAACATTCCTATAGGGAGACTCGCGAGCGATCTAGGGTTTCTGTCGGCGGCCTCTTCTTGGGGACTTTTTCTCTGGTTCCGATGGATTTTTTTCGGTGGATCTATCTTTCCTTCCGCCTGTGTGTTATTTTGCACGGTTTTTAGTTTCTTTTTTGGTTTTGACTCTCGTTTTTTGCCTTTTGGGGGATGATGACTACGTCGTCATCTATCCCTCCACCTACTTTGGTTCCCAATGGTAAGACTCATTCATTTAAGGATGTTCTTGCGAGATCATTCTCTGTTTCTTCTCAACTTAAATTTGTGCAAACTTCGTTTAAAGGTTGTCCCGCTCTTATGTTTGATGACTTCGTTGTTTCTATGCGTGCGGCTCCTTTTGCTCTCATGTTGGTTGGAAAATTTTCTCTTAGACATCCTAACCTGGATATCATTCGGAAGTTTTTTGTGAATCTGAAGCTTTCGAGTTCCTTCCACATTGGATTGCTTGATCCGAGGCATGTGGTCATTCAGTTGAGTAATGACTTGGATTACAGCCAGATTTTCTCGAGGAGATCCTACTACATCCAGGCTTGTCAAATGCGTCTCCTAAAATGGACGCCTGATTTCGACGTCCGGGAAGAATCACCTATTACTCCGATTTGGGTTTCTTTTCCTAATTTAAGGCTGCATTTTTTTAACTCGCAAGTTCTCTTTGGTATGGCTTCACTTCTTGGTAGGCCTATGCAAACTGACCAGGCTACCGATTCGATTTCCCGTCCTTCTGTTGTGGGAGTTCTTGTTGAACTTGTCATTTCTAAAAATCTTCCTTCTGAAATTTGGTTAGGTTCTGAATTGAACGGTTATTTTTAGAAAATTGATTATGAAAACTTACCTATTTTTTGTAACCATTGTAGGATGAATGGTCATAATATGTCTGAATCCTCTCTCTCCTGCCTCAAAGCGTCGCTCTGGCGATTTAGGGCATCCTCCGCGCGATCGACGCCGCCGTTGTCCCGCTGCTTTTTTCTCCAGTTTTTCATCATGTTTCTGTTAGATCTGGCTGGTTTGGTGTTTCTTTGGTGTTCTCCTGCCCTTTGGGGGTGTTTTTTCCATGGCGGCTGCTCCTGTGGCCAATCCGTGGGGGAAAGCTGCTGATCCGTTTGTTTCTTCAAAAAAAGGCTTTTTTAATCTTGATGCTGAGGGTTCTTCTTCACCTTCTAGATCTAGATCTTTTAAAGAAGTTTTAGCTGGTGCTTCTTCTTCAGGTGATATTTTTCCTAATGTTAAGCAAGATGTTTTTAATGGTGTCCCGACGGTCTTATTGTCGGATGAGGAAGTTCTTAAGTTAGCTTCCCCTTTTCAGTATACTTTGGTGGGTAAATTTGGCTTGAGACGTCCTAATCTGGATGCCATACGAAATTTTTTCTTTTCATTGAAGCTTTCGGGTTTTTATTCTGTTGGGCTTTTGGATGCTAGGCATGTTGCGATTCAATTATCAAATGATCTTGATTATAGTAGAGTGTTCGCTAGACGTTCTTACTTCATTTATAACTGTCAAATGTGTGTTTTGAAATGGACTCCATTTTTTGATATAAAGGAAGAATCTCCGATTGTCCCAATTTGGATTTCATTTCCGAACTTAAGATTGCATTTTTTTAATACTAAAGTGCTGCATGCGTTGGGTTCTATCTTCGGGAGACCTCTCCAAACTGATCAGGCTACTGCTTCTAAAACTTGTCCCTCTGTAGCTAGAGTTCTGGTTGAGGTGGATATATCGAAAAAACACCCGAAGGAAGTTTGGGTGGGTTCTAAAGCTTATGGATATATGCAAAAAGCTGAATTTGAGAAAGTACTAGAGTTCTGTAATCACTGTAAAATTCATGGTCATGCTGTCGCTGAATGTTTTAAAGTTAATCCAGATTTGAAGAAAAGTGTTGTGCAACCGAGCAGAGGACCTGGATCTACCGTGAATAACAAAGTGTATATGCCCATTGTGAATAAATTTTTGGAAGAAAATGTTATTCAGGCGGAACCGTCCTCTGCTATGCACAATGTTTCTTTGGATGCTGGTGAAAGAAATGTTTTGGAAGAGAAGGAACCTGGTAAGGAGATCGTCCCGGATAATTCAGAGGAGGTTTTAAATAACGTTGGTAATTCTGTTTTGAATAACAAGGGGAATGACATTGTTTCTGATCCTAAGATTTTTATTTTAATTGATGATATGTTAAATGAAATGCCTATCAATTCTAATTCCGTGGCTATTGAAAATGTTTTGATTTCTAAACAGGATATTAATGATTTGGGGGATGGCGGTTCTGATTCAAACTTGGAAACATGTGAGGAAGCGGAAGTTATTCCTGTATCTAAGGTTGATTCATCCTCTCTTACTAAACAAGGCACTTCTTCTTCCTCTCCTAATTTGAAGGTTCATAATGTTGTGGAGGAGGATATGGTTTCTAAAGGTGGTAAGAAAAAAGAAAAACAAGGTAAAAATAACTGCCCGGCGACCCCGAGATCTACCATAGCTTATAATTCTTACAAAGAAGGTAATGATTAAAGCTCTTATGTGGAATGTGAGGGGTATTAGTGGTAAGGATTCTAAAATTAGAGTGAAAAATCTTTGTAGAATTAACAATATTCAACTTCTTATTTTAAGTGAATCTCTTATTAATGCTGATAAAATTGCTGATACTACTAAATTTTTGGATTTTCGTATGTATTTTTCTAATTGCTCGAATAAAGTATGGATTATGTGGAATAACCATATTGAAGTAGACATTGTTATGGATTTACATCAAGTTGTTCATTGTCAAATTAAGGTTGGTAGTTTGAATTGTTATGCTTCTTTTGTTTATGCTGCTTGTACTAGAATTAATCGGATTACCCTTTGGGAACAACTGGTCAATTTTGCTGCTAATATCAACGGCCCGTGGTGTGTTGGTGGGGATTTTAACATTATTGCTAATGCTAGCGAGAGAAGGGGAGGTAAATGTCCAAATTCTAGAGCTATGGAAGATTTTAATGAGATGATTAATGATTGTAACATGAATGATATTGGTTTATGTGGTTCTCCTTTCATTTGGAATAGGGCTAACCTGTTCCAAAGGTTAGATAGTTTCTTGTTTAATAATGAATGGTTGGCTAATTTTTCGGTCACTAATGTGGAGCATTTAAGTAGAACTCTCTCTGATCATGCTCCTCTACTTTTAAATATTAATGTTATTAATCACACTGGTAATTTTGCTTTTAGATTTCTTAATATGTGGTTACTTCATGATAATTTTAAAGTGGTTTTGGATAATAACTAGAAAGCTCCTGTGTTCTCTGATAATAATATTTCTGGTATGTTGAGGCTCTGGGCCAAATTGTCTAGACTGAAACAATGTCTGAGGTATTGGAACAAAAATATTTTCAAAAATATTTTTTCTAATATTGTGGAAGCGGAGGCTAAAGTTATTGAGTGGGAGGGTATCCTTGTTGATAATCCTTCAGAGGACATTAGTGTTAGATTGAATCTTGTCAAGAATGATCTTCTTAAGTTGCATGCTCAAGAAGAGGCTTTCTGGCAACAAAAATCTAATGCTAAATTTGTTATTGAGGGAGATAGAAATACCAAATTTTTTCATGCTTTGGCTAATAAGAATAAGACTAAAAGCAGAATTCACAAAATTATTAATAATGAAGGTATTACTCTTGATTGTGATGAATTAATCTGTAAGTCGGGTGTGGATTACTTTATGAATTTGTTTAATTGTAATGAGGGAATTCTTCCTATCTCTAATCCTGAGTTTATTCCTAAATGTATTTTGGATGAAGATAATGTTATGCTTTGTCAATTACCTATGGAAACTAAAATTTTTAATGTTCTTAGGGATATGAATGGAGATGCTACTGCTGGCCCTGATGGTTTTACTACTAAGTTCTTTCAAAATTCTTGGGATATTATGAAAGAGGATGTTATTTTTGCTATGCAAGATTTCTTTAGAGGTAATCCTTATCCTAAGTTTTTTTCATCATCTAACATTGCTCTTATCCCGAAAACTGAGGGAGCTAAAAGGTGGACTGAGTTTAGGCCTATTAGTTTGTGTACTTTTTTTAATAAACTTAATTCTAAGATTATTGCTAGTAGATTGGCCATTATTTTACCCAAGATTATTTCTTTAAATCAAACTGGTTTTTTGAAGGGGAGAAGTATTAGTGATAATGTTTTACTTGCTCAAGAGCTTGTCAATGATATTAACACTAAAGTTCCGGGGGGTAATATTATTTTTAAGTTGGATATCACCAAAGCTTATGATAATTTAGATTGGAATTTCCTTTATAAGATTCTCTCTTTATTTGGTTTTAGTCAAGATTTCATATTATTGATTAGGAATAGTGTGGATAATTGTTTCTTCTCTGTTATTATAAATGGTAGAAATCATGGCTTCTATAAATCTTTTAAAGGTCTTAGACAAGGTGATACGATTTCTCCTGTTCTTTTTATTATAGATATAGAATATTTATCTAGAGGTTTAAATGACCTTTTTGCTAAGAATATTAACCTTAATTATTGGAATATAAGAGGCTTTCTTATATCTCATTTGAGTTTTGCTGATGATTTCATTCTTTTTGCTAATGGTTCGATAAAGAATATCAAAATTTTGATGAAACTCCTTTCCAAATTTCATAAATGTAGTGGTCTTAAAGTTAGTAAAGATAAAAGTAATTTTTTTTTGGGTAAGTCCATTAATCATAATAGGATTTTGGCTATTCAAAGGGTTTGTGGTTTTCAATCTAAAAATTTACCTATAAAGTATTTGGGTACTCCTATTTTCAAAGGTAAAAAGAAGAATTTCCTCTTTGATGATATTTTCTCTATAATTCAAAAGAAGTTGGCTAATTGGTTTACTAGTTTTCTTTCTTTTGGTGGACGGTTGGTGCTGGTGAAAGCTGTGCTCAATTCGATTCCTATATATTTGTTTCATACTCTTATGCCTTCCACGGCTTTGTTTAACAGACTTGAGAGAATGATTAACAAATTTTTCTGGGGTTCTAAAAACAATTCCAAAGCTATTCATTGGGCTGCTTTGCATAAAAGTTGTGGTGTTCTTGACGAAGGAGGGCTGGGTTGTAAGAATTTGTATGACACCACTATTGCTTTTTCTTATAAACTTTGGATTTCTTTAAGATCTAATTGTAGTTTATGGGCTCGCTTCATGAATATTAAATATTGTTATAATAGGCATCCGGCTCTTTGCTGCTTTAAAAATACTGATTCTTCTACTTAGAAAAGGTTGTGTAACAATAAGTGGGAAGCTGAAAAGTTTATCCAATGGGGGCTGGGTAGGGGGGATATTTATTTTTGGCAGGATAAATGGTTGAGGGATTTTTCTATAGATTCTTTTTTGAATACGCATACCTTGGAACCCATTAAAGTTTCTAAATTTCTTATAAACAATAGTTGAAACTTGGACATTTTAAAGAATCTTTTGCCTAATTGTTTAGTTGATATCATTATGAGTTCCCCTGAATGTGAACAGTACTGATAAAATTCTTCACTCTGCTTCTTCTAATGGTAAATTTCAAATGCGTAAGCTTTGGGATAAGTTTCTCTATCCTATGGAGAAATAATCTAGATTTGCGGCCATTTGGCATAACTCTTTTCCTATTACCTACTCTACTTTTGTGTGGAGATGTTTTAAAGGTTTTTTACCTGTGGATAACCTTTTACAGAAGAAAGGTTTCATTTTAGCGTCCAAATGTTTATGTTGTTCTAATGTTGAAGATATTAATCATATTTTTATTAATGATCAGATTGCGAAGAAAGTGTGGTTTTATTTTAATCAAATGACTAGTAAAAATGTGGTTTCTACTCTTGATAACTTATTTTCTATGGTGGATAGTTGGTTCATTCCTACGAAAGGCCACATTTTCAACCTTATTTCAATTCTTATTTTATGGTATATTTGGAAAGCTCGTAATGAGGCTAAACATAACAATATTAAGATGGATGAGATTCGTATTATTGATAATGTCAAAAGAAAAATTACGCATCTTTATACCTGTAAGGTTATTACCTGTAAAGCTTTTTCTAAATGTAGGAATATTGGTGTGAATTTGGGTATCCAGCTGGAGTTAGATAATTCTGTTTATATTGATTCTGTTGTTTACTGGATTAAGCCTCAGTACCCTTATGTGAAATTAAACACAGATGGGTCGGTTGGTTTATTGAATGCTGGTGCGGGTGGGCTCATACGTGACTCTCATGGGGACTTTTTAGCTGCTTTTACTGCGCCCGTGCAGCAGCTGGATGTTTTCTGGGCTGAACTTAATGCTCTGTTTCTTGGTCTCCAACTTTGTTTAAAATGGGGCTTTTGTTCTGTTTGGATCGAAGTGGATTCTAAGCTTATTGTTACTAGTATTACTAAGAATTATAATGGTAATGCTCAGAATTTCTATATTATGAGGAAAATTATGAACTTACTTAGTTTGATGAATTTTAAGATCTCTCATATCTTTAGGGAAAGTAATGTATGTGCTGATTGATTAGTTAATAAGGGTTCTCACCTTGTGGGTTATGAGGAAATTGATATTTCTAATTTAGATCTCTCTTTCAGAGGTATGTTGTTAGTGGATAAAGCTTCTTTGCCTTATATTAGACATGGGTGATTGTGGTTGTTTTTGGGTTATAGTTGTTCTGTTTGCTCTTTATTATATATTTTTTGTCACTGCTTCATTCGTGGTGGTTTTTGGCGACAGAACTGCTGTTTTTGGGTTCTGTTTGAGTTTGTTCTTTAGTTGCTGGGTGGTTGGGGGTTACTGGGAAGGAGGTTTTTTTGGTTATGTTTAGTTGTGGATGTTTGGGAGGGTTGGTAAGAAGGTGTTTTTTTTATTTGATGCTTTGGTATGGGACTGTTGGTGCTCGTTTGAAGTTTGTGGGCATTTGGTGTTTGTATTACAATGGGATGACTAGCTTGTTGGGTTGGCGGAAAGGTGATTATTTCCTTTGTTCTGTTTTTGGTAATTATGTGCATATGATATTTTTATTGAGGATGATCTGCAGGTTTTTCAACAATTGGATATGCTTAGTTTACAAGGTATGCTTTTTTGTTATTTTTCTTTCCTTTTTGTATTTTTTTATCAAGTTTTGCAGGAGAGTTGTGCTGAAAGGTTTAAATATTATCTGGCTTCTCCTTTTTTGGGTGCTGTTGACTCACAGCCCGGATTTAGTTTTATATTATTTTTGTAACAGTAGGAAGAGGATCCTCCGGCTCGTAGGTTTTTTTGTTTTATTTGATTTTGTAGCTCTTTTGAGCAGTAGGGAGCTGGAGGAACCTCCTAAGGACTTTGTAACCATTTTTTCGTATCAACGCGTAGGCCTCTAAGTGAGTTTCAACTAAAAAAAAAAAGGTCATAATATGTCTGAGTGTTTTAAGCTTCACCCTAACTTGAAAAATGAGAAATCTAAACTGAACGAGAATATTGTACCGAGTATAAGCGTGAATCCTACAATCAAAATTTCTGAGGAGCAAAATTTGAGCAATGAATTAATTAATAGCCGGTCTATTGTTTCGTTAATTACTAATCCTGTTAGTTCACAAGTTGTTCCGTTGATTACTAAGGAAGGGGATGAATCTCTTAAACAAACAGTGGAGCCTTTATCAAAAATTCCTTCTAAATCTGTTGGGGAGACGCAATTTGATAGTATCACTGTTTTACCTTTTATTTCTAATCCTTCTACTTCTAAGGAAAATTTAGTTGATAACATTCATATTGATACTAATGAGTCTAATATGCTTATCTCTGAATCTTTGAAGGAGCAGAAAATTGAGATTACGATGGATAACAATGAGTCTATAAGTTTGGAGGTGGTGTTACCTATTGAAAAGCTGGTGGATTTGCAAATCGAGAATTTGGCTACTATTTCTGGGGAAGATTGTGTTTTTGGGGAAGCTAAGTTGTCTCTTGTTAAGGGACAATCAGGAATAATGAATGATAATAATTTTTATTCCAATGATTCTTATCATAGTGATGCTTATACTGATACGGATGAAGTTCAAATGATGGCTAAGTGTTTTGCTAGAGACGATAATGATTTAAGATTTTCTAAGAGTCATGGTAAGAAATGTAGAAAATCGAAGCATGTTATTTTACAACCGCCTAGAAACACTCGTTCACATACTTCCCATTAATCATTGTTTTTTATGTTTAATGCTATTATTTGGAATGTGAGGGGGGTGGGTTGCCCTTTTTCTAAAGTTAGAGTTAAAAATTTATGTCGTATTCATAATATTTCTATTATTGTCTTATTAGAGCCACCGATTTCTATGGATAAGTTGCTTACTACTGCTAAATTTTTGGATTTCAAACATGCTATCTCTAATGTTGCTAATAAAATTTGGGTCTTTTGGAAAGATTTTATTAACATTGATGTGATTGGGGACTTTACCCAAGTACTTCATTGCAATATTGAAAGCTCTACTTTTCATTGCTTTGCTTTCTTTGTGTATGCTACATCCTCTCGTTATACTACAAAAATCTTATGGGATCAAATTTCTCAGTTTCATAATAGTTGTAATCTCTCTTGGATTGTGAGAGGTGATTTTAATACTATTGCTAACCCTGCTGAACGTGTTCGGGGCTTGCTTCCAATTTATCAGTCCATGGATGATTTCAATGGTATGATTATGGATTGTAATCTGATTGATATTGGCTTTACTGGTAACAATTTCACATGGAATCGTGGTATTTATGGCAAAGAATTGATAGATCTTTATTTAATAATGCTTGGCTTAACACTTTTGAGTCTACTCATATGGATCATTTGAGTAGGACACTCTTGGATTATGCTCCTTTGTTGATTAAAGTTAATTTTAAACATATTATTTCTCATTCTTACTTTAGATTTCAAAATATATAGTTGCTTCATGATTCTTTTTTGGATGTGGTTAAAACTAATTGGCAAGCTCCTCTTATGCCTGATAACTCTATTAATGGTATGAATAGACTTTAGTTAAAACTTAAAAGACTTAAGCAAGTCTTAAATTGGTGGAATCATCATATCTTTAAGAATCATTTTTCTAATATTCTTTGTGAGGAGGATAGGGTGAAATTTTGGAGAAGCAAGTTCAATTGTGTCCCTCTAAATCTAATGTTTCTTTGCTTCAGGAAGCAAAGAATGCTCTTTTTAATTTGCATTTACAAGAGGAAACATTTTGGAAATAAAAAGTAGCTTTTAAACATTTGGTGGATGGGGGTAATAATACTAAATATTTTCACGCTTTAGTTAAGAAGAAATGGGCTAAGAATACTATTTTCAAGATTATTATAGAGGATGGGTCTATTACTGAAGATTATGATAATATTTCTTCTTTGGCTATTAATCATTATAAAAATCATCTCAATAAAGATTTCACTCCCTCTTCTACTCGAATAAGGATAATAATGGGTTGACGATTCCTCCCTCCCTTGAAGAGGTTAAGGATACTGTGTTTAAGATGAATGGTGATGCTATTGCTGGTCCGGATGATTTCACTACCAAGTTTTTTCATAAGAGGTTGTCTATTATTTATGAGGACATTTTTGTGGTTGTTACTAAATTCTTTAAAGGTGGGGCTATTCCAAAATTTTTTACTGCTACTTCTATTATTTTGATTCCCAAAAATAACTCAGTGAGCTCTTGGAATCATTTTTGTCCTATTAGCTCGTGTTCTCCCTTTTATAAACTTATTTCTAAACTGTTAATGAACCGTTTATCTATGCTTTTGCCTAGAATTATTTTGCCTTTTCAAATGGGTTTTGTGAAAGGTCGTGCTATTGCGGATAATATTTTATTGGCTCAAGAATTTTGTCAGGATTTGGATGCTAAAGCTAGAGGTGATAATATGATTCTCAAGTTGGATATAGCGAAAGCGTATGATAACATAAATTGGGATTTCATTTAGAACATGTTAAGCTTATTTGGTTTTGATTTAAATTTTATCAAGCTTATTAAAAACTGCATTGAAAACCCTTATTTTTCTATCATGGTGAATGGTAAGAGCCATGGGTTTTTTTAAGGCTTCTCAAGGTCTTAGGCATGGGGATCCTATATCTCTTGCTCTTTTTATTATTTCTGTGGATTATCTTTTTAGAGATATTGAGGATCTGTTTGCTAAATACCCGGATCTTTATTTTCGTACCCTTGGTGGTTTTAAAATTTCTCACTTATGTTTTACGGATGATTTCATTGTATTTACTAATGCTTCTTTGAGTAAGATTAACAAGCTTCTGGATTTCTTTAACCAATTTGAGTTAATTAGTGGTTTGGTGTTGAACAAACAAAAGTGTTGCTTCAATGTGGCTAAGAAAGTTACTCCTAATCGTGCTATGACTATTAAAAATATCACTGGTTTTAGCATTGACACTTTACCTTTCAAGTATTTGGGTATTCCTCTTTAGAAGGGGAGGAAAAAGTCTTTTTTGTTTGATGATTTAATTTCTGTGGTGTTTAATAGGCTCTCTTCTTGGGAGGCTAATTTTTTAAGCTTTGGGGGTCGTCTTACTCTTATTAAGAGTGTCCTTTGCTCTATCCATGTCTATACTTTTCAATCTTTATTTTCCACTAAATCTGTGTGTAAGAGGATTTGATAGAATCATTAATAAATTCTTTTGGAAAGGTACGGGTACTAGCTCTAAAATTAATTGGTCCTCTTGGTCTAAGTGTTGTGGGTCTTTGAAAGAAGGGAGTTTGGGTTGTAAAACTCTTTTTGATTTGGCCAATGCTTTTTCTTTTAAATTATGATACAAGTTTCGTGCCCAGGACTCTCTTTGGGCATAATTTATGGTTGCGAAGTATTGTGGTTAGAAACACCCCACCTTGTGTGTTTTCAATAATGGTAACTCTATTGTTTGGAAAGACCTTTGCTCTGTTAAGTGGCTGGTGGAACCCTTTATTGTTTGGGGCCTACGGAAAGATTGTTAGTTGGACGGGTTTTCGATTGATTCCATTATTAATTCCTGCTCTAATGAGATGGTGAAGGTGAATCAATTTTTTTTCTAACAATGCTTGGGATTTATATAAACTTTCTAGTGTTTTACCTGATATTTTGGTCCAATGTATTTTAAAAATTCCACTTAATTGTAATACTAATGATGTTCAGCTTTGTGCTCCCTCTAATGTTGGTTCCTTTAGAATTTTGGATGCTTGGCATTCTTTTAGAGCTAAGCATGACTTTACTAAACCTTTTCATTTAATATGGCATAAAAATATTCCGTATACCATTTCCACTTTTTTGTGGAGAATGTTGCATAAGTTTATACCTACCGATGATAATTTGTTTAGAAGAGGCTTTATTTGGCCTTCTAAATGCCAATGTTGCTACCATGTGGACAATATGCATCATGTTTTCATTTATAGTCATAACTTCATTCAATTCCTTATTGCTCAGCTGAAACCTGCCGCTCGTGCGATTTAGGGTTTCCGCTCTCCTCCTTCGTTTTCATTCGTTTTGGCTTATTTTTCTTCCAGTTTTTCGGTGATTCTTTGTGTTTTCGTCTAGCGTTGTCCGATTCTTTGATATACAAATGACATTAGTGTAATAACACATGATTTTGTTGTAACTCAAGCTCATAAGTTTATGTTTTTGATGATAACAAACATTTTGGATCACATCATTATATCTCCTAATATTTGTAATTTATATTTATTTGTGTGTGCACAAACTTTTCAGGGACATCATACACCATCCAAAAAAGATTTAAGGCTCAAGATTGGGTAAAAAAAGTTATGCTGTATCAATTTTGTAATATTCAATGATGTATTTTTGATTTTTTGAGTCTAGACCTGTATGGGTGTATGCTTGCTTGGTGACCATGCACACACACACTCAAGGGGAGTGAGATTAAGTCCAAACTAGAAGTTCAATTTTTGAACTAATTGTATTGTATAATTTATATATACTATACGATCCACTTATCTAACTAATTATACTATACGATATATGCTGTATGGGATGATCAGTTATGATCAAGAAATTAGCCTCCAATTATAATTTAGGCAAGATTTTATACTTCAAAATTTGTTCATATCATAAAGGATTATCTGCATCATCCTGGATGATAAATAATAATCATGCCTAAATTAATCATGTGATTAGGAGAATAATTATGGTAAAATTTTTAGATCTGATCATATAGATGATCAATGACGACCATCCTAGATGACAGAAAAGATATAAATGGATGATACTTGATTGTCCTACATTATATAAGAAGAAATACCATACATTTTCTACTAATCATACTTAATGATCGCAGTATCATACAAGATGATCAGTAAGAACACTTTAAACTGATCTTACAGGATAATTTTGTTTGTATTATCTATAAGGGCTATTTTGTACTAATCGTATAGGACGATCTATAGATTTATTGGAAGATCAGTGACACCGAAATTAAATTTTTAGGGTTTTTAAACCCTTCTATTTAAGCTTTCTTAAGACACAATGTAAGTGTCTTTTGCATGTATTAAATCTCCATTCTTTTGGAGAAAACTTGAAGAGAGAGCCTTGAAATGGAGAAAGGAAAGGGTGGAGTTTTAGAAGGAGAAGTTCCTTATGGGTTTCAAGAGAGTTTGGAGGGGGTTTCCTATGATTTCTCTTGTAATCTTACACCTTAGTACCATCATAGTCAAGGTATATCTTAAGGGAAGTTTTAGGAAGAAAAAGATATGTTCGACATCAAAGGACCTGACTACTCTATCGCATCAAGAAAGGTGAATGTCATTCAAGGTTCATTGCCTTTGAAAGCATTCAAGGTTCTCTACCATCACCTGGAGGGTGAAAAAGGTTTCGAGGTTCTCTATTATCTCTTGGAGGGAGAAAAAGTATTATGGTCCTCTATTGTACTGGGTTGGTGGAAGAGATTTTTGAAGAGCTTCTCTGCCTAACTATGTGGGCTAAATGAGAGTCAGTAAAGGTTTAGTGCAATATCTAGTGTCGGTGACTCCAGGGAGTGGACGTAGGTTAGGTTGACAAAACCACTATAGATCCATAGTGTGTTTCTTCTTAGTTTTATTTTTGTGGAATTTATTTTTCACATTTATTTTGGTTATAACTATAAGGTTGAAAATATTTGATTTTTTATTATTATGAAATTACTTTGCTTCTATATCAAGGGATGAAATTATTTATTTTTAGATGCTAAAAAAGCTTTAAAAATTAGATTTTTCTTTTCATTTAAAGAAGTTTTTAAATTACTAATTCACCCTCCTCATAATTAGCCTCAGGCTAGTTCCAAATAACTTTTACAAACTTTCAAATGATATCATAATAAGATTCATAAATTAAGTTTTACAAAACTTTTGAAAAAAGATCAATGGCTAACTTTGATATTCATAATATTGCGAAGGATATTTAATCACGTGACCACCTTTATTTGAATTTTTTTTAAATATTGGAAAATTTGCATGTCTACTTTCTTGTAATAAATTGATTATCAAATGTGGCATATATTTTAAACTAGTTATTATGTACCATCATGTATTATAGATGGAGTCAAAAATGATATTTCTTTTATTATAAATGCTCAATTGAATTCTAAATGTTTGAATTATTTTTTCTGTGCTTTGAATTCTGAGGATTGCATGAGAATCTCTACATGTAATATTGGCAAATAAATTTTGGATAGATTATGCACTATATACAAAGGTTCTAGTGAAGTCAATTAATCTAAGTTAAATATTTTAATGTATGATGATGAACTATTTTGCATAAAATTTTATGAGACTGTCATAGACATGTATATTAAGTTTACTCAAATAGTGACATCATTATATGCTTTAGGTAAATAAATTTCAAACTTTGAAAAGGTCAATAAAATTCTATATTGTTTACCTGATAAATTTAATGCTTAAGTCATTACTATATGTCAATCAAAAGACTTAAATAATTATTCTATCAATAATTTGATTAGCTTACTCATTTCCCACTATCAAAGTGTGAGTAAAAAACTTTTATATGTAGGTGAAATTATAGTGCTAGAAGCTGAAGACACAAATAAAAGTGACCTAGTAGATGATGAGAGTAGGGAGATAACATCAATAATAAGTAAATTTGAAAATCTATTAAAGTGTAAGAATTAATATTAATAAAAGTGGAACAAAAGTAAAAATGATAAGAATGTTAAGATTTTCACTGATATTGTTTGCTTTGGGTGTAGTAAACTTGGACATATAAAAAATAAGTGTCCTAATTTAAAAACTCTTCCAATAAAGAAAAAGGCTAAAAATAAGCAAATTGTAATAAGGGAAAATAATAAAAAATAAAAAATATCTTGGGCAAATCTAGCTTTTGAATCATCAGACAAGGATCAAGGTATCATGAATGTTTTAGTTTGCTGTGGATGTTTTTATTTTTTGTGTTATTTTTAGTATATTTAATGTGTAGTAAGATATTTATATTTGTGATCATTTATTTTATTTTTTGTATAATTTTTGTGTAGTCCTTCTGATGATCACACAAACCACACTTCCCTTTCACATCATAGATGCATAAGAGAATCAAATCACTTATCTCAAATCACATTTTTTTTCTTAAAATGAAAAATTATCTCATTTTTTACTTAAAAAGTTAAATAAGTGGTGGTTGACTTCTCTAAATTATTAAAGGAAAGAAATTCATAATTTTGTCTCTTCCACTCATTTTATTTATGGCGCTATTTCACTTTTGAATTAAAATCTATATGAAATTAAAAATTAGACTTAGAAATTAAGCTTTTTTCATCTTCCTATATCTTTCTATCTCATAGGGATATTTTGCAAGTTAATGAGTCTACTTCATAATTTTCTCAAATCAGGCTTTTTATTTTTATCACTGAATTGGGTTTACTTTATTGTTTATTCATTCTTAAATAAGAGAGGGAGTTTCTTCTCTTATATTTATAAGATAATCTTACAACTATAAAAATTCTCTTTTAACATTTTTAGAAAGAAAGTAAATTATAAAAGTGAAAAGAGGCACAAAATGAGCCCAAAATGAAAATATGCACAATGTATGCCAAACTTAGAATATACACAATGTATCAAGAATAAAAAAGATGCACAAAGTGCGCCAAAATTAAGAAAGAGGAACAAAATGTTTCAAAAACAAATTCACTTTCCATTTTTGTATATCTTTTAATCTTAGAAAACCCATGAGTCTATTAATACTTTGGTTACTTGAGTTTAAAAATCATGAATCCTGATTCACCATTTTGCATTAATAATCTATTAGATATATTTCATGCAAGAAGATTGAAAAGATTAATTTTTGTTCTCTAATGTTTTCTTTGAATTAGTTTTTTATTTAAAGAAGAGCTTAGCCTATAAGGAGCTTGAGCTAGGGTTAACAAAATCAAATCTCAAACCTTTTTGACTTTTGATAAGGTCAATACATTTCTTACTAAGCTTTTGAATAAAATAAAGAGGTAACTTTCTTATTTAAAGAAAAATTGTAAAAATTAATTAATTTTTCCAAAATATCACCATCACCATTATCATCTTTTCCAGATGATCAAGGTCTGCGTTATCTTTAATTTGTTATGTTTGTTTTTATTCTTCTATGCTTATCTTCTATTTGAAAATGTGAAAGTGGGAGAATGTATTTGATAGGTTGTATTTGTGGTTATGTTGCATCTATTTTCATCTTATATTTATATTTATTCATCTTGTATTTATACTTATTTATTTATTATTTTATTTTCTAAAATTAATTTATCTTAATAATATAATAAAAAAATTAGAAAAAAAAGATTCTCTTTAGTTTCCTCTATTTTTAATATAATTATCTTAGTGAGGTAAATATTAGGATTAAATATTTTAGTTTGCAAAGTCAACCATTATTGTTTGTCATTATCAAAAGGAGAGATTGTTTCAACTCGAGCTCACAAATTTATATTTTTGATGATAACAAATGTTGTGGATCACATTATTATGTCTCTTAGAATTTTCAATGTATATTTGTTTGTGTGTGTACTAACTTTTTTAGGATCACCATGCACCATCCAATGAAGATTTAAGGCTCAAGATTGGTAGAACAGATTTTATTAAAATGATTTTTGTAATATTCATTGATGTATTTTTTTATTTTTTGAGTCACATCCTGCAAAGGTGTATGCTAGCTTGGTGACCATGCACACACACACACTCAAGAGGAGTGAGATTGAGTTAAAACCTAAAGTTCAATTTTTGAACTAATAATAATATATAATTTATATTGTACTATACGATCAGCTCATCTAACTAATCATACTATATGATATATATCATACGTAACAATCAATTATGATAAAAAATTAATCACCAATCATAATTTAGGCAAGATTTTATACTTAGAAATTTGTTCATATCATATATGATGATTCGCATCATCCTTGATGTAATATGACAATCATAACTAAAATAATACTATGATTAGGAGAATAATTATGATAAAAATATTTGATCTGATTGCATAGGATGATTGATGACGATTATCTTGGATGATAGAGACCATACAAACGGTCGATACTTGATCGTCCCGCATCTTCTAAGATGAAATTTCATACTTTTCTACTAATTATACTGAATGATCTAAGTATCATATATGATGATCTATATGAACACTTGAACTGATCTTAAAAGATAATTTTGTTTATATTGTCTGTAAGAGCTATTTTGTATTAATCATACAGGATGATCTAATGACCATTCTTGATGATCAATATCACTAGAATTGAATTTTTTGGGTTTTTCAAAGCCCTCTATTTAAGCTTATTCAAGACACTTGGTAAGTGTCTTTGGCATGCATTGAGTCTTTGTTGTTTTAGAGAAAACTTGATGAAAAAGCCTTGAAAGGGAGAGAGGAAAGGGGGGAGTTTGATAGGGAGAAGATCTTTGTGGGTTTCAAGAGAGTGTGGAGGGAGTTTCACACTATTTCTATGAAAAGCTTTCACCTTAGTACCATCATAGTCAAGGTTTATCTTGAGAGAAGTTTTAGGTAGAATAAGATCTCTTTGGTGTCAAAAGACCCAACTACTTCTCCACTTTGGGGAAGATGAAAGTGATTCAAAATTCATTGCATATGAAAGGATTCATGATTCTTTATCATCACTAAGAGGGTGAAAAATATTTGAGGTTCTCTGCCATCTCCTGGAGGGAAAAAAGAATTATGATCCTCTGCCGTACTAGGTTGGTGGAAAAGATTTTGTCAGGGCTTCTTCACTAAGTTGTGAGGGCTAAAGAAGAGTCTCTAAAGGTTTATTATAATACCTAGAGTGGATGACTCTGGGGAGTGGATGCAGTTCAGGTTGACCGAACCACTATAGATCTCTAGTGTGTTTGATCTTGGTTTTATTCCATACTTTATTTTTTGCAATTTCTTTTGTGATAACTATATGGTTGAAAATTTCAGATATTCTATTATTATGAAATTACTTTTCTTCCACATCAAGGGATAAAATTATCTATTTTTTAGATATTGAAAAAGCTTTAAAAAGGGTATTTTTCTTTGTGTTTAATTTTTTTTAAAAATTACCAATTAACCCCCTTCTTTGTTAGCCACGGGCTAGTTCTATAAGGTCTTATAATCTTTATGAACTTTCAGATTTGAATGTTTCCTATAAGTAGCCCAAAATCTAAGACTTTTTTATTTAAGCCATAGGACTTGTGTAACACTACTCCCTACTTCAATGGTAGATAGAGCTACAGAATTTTATTTTCTAATGGAATATGAAATTAAGGATTGTCCTATGAATTGGTAGGTTAGAAAAGTGCTTTTCCTATCAACCATATATCCTGCAAAGTCTAATTATAATATCCTATGATTTCAAAGGAAGTTTTATGCCTAGGATACAAAATTTCTAAGATTTAGGTTCCTAAGAGATATTTGAAGATTCTCTTAATAGTAGTCAGATGAGATTCTTTTGGATTTGCTTGAAATTTAACACAAACATAATCACTAAAAATAATATCAAGTTTGTTTGAAGTTAAGTAAAGAAGTGATCAAATTATTCCTCTATATATTTTTTTGATCTGCTGACTTTCTATTTGGGTCCTTATCTAACTGTATGGTAGAGCTCATGGGAGTGTTTTTTATCTTAGCATTATCCATTTGTATTTCTTAAGAATTTCATTTATATATTTAGATTGGCTAAGGAAGGTTCCATCATCCATCTATTTTATACTAAATCAAAGGAAATAGTTCAGCTCTCCCATCATACTCATTTCAAACTTCTCAACTATATTTTTTAAAAATTTGTCAAAAAGATTTTTATTTTTATATCTAAATAGTATATCATCACAATATATTTGCACTATGAGTAGGTCTTCTCATTCTTTCTTTAGGAAGAGGGTGGTGTCTACACTACCCTTAACAAAATCTCCATCTAAAAGGAATGTGCTCAGCCTTTCATACTAGGCTCTAGGTGCTTGCCTCAATCAATATAGGGCCTTTTTTAGTTTGAAGACATGATTTGGGAATTTTGAGCTCTCAAAAATTGAGGGTTAATCATCATATACATCCTCTTTGATTATCCCATTTAATAAAGTACTATTAACATCCATTTGATATAGCTTAAATCCTTTAAAGCAAGCAAACAGTACTATGAGCACCCTAATGGCTTCTTGTCTAGCTATAGGGGCTAAAGTTTATTTAAAGTCAATCTCTTCAATTTTATTATACCCCTTAGATACTAACCTAACCTTATTCCTTTATACTATTCCATAGTCATTCATTTTATTCATAAAAAGCCATTTGGTTACAATAATACTCTGGTCTTTAGGTCTACTCACAAACTCCCAAATATCATTCTTAATAAATTGATTTAATTTTTCTTATATCACAAGGATTCAAAATTCATCTGATAAGGCTTGATCTATATTGGTGGGTTCTATCATGGAGATAAATGTAGAATGATTAAACTCCTTCCTAATCCCATGCCTAGTTCTAACAAATTTAGATGGGTCTCTTAAGATTAGTTATTTAGGATGAATAGAAGATTATATCAAATCTTTACGCAAAAGCTCCTGTGGTTATACTCTATCTCCTATAAAAATAGCTTCTACGTACCCCTTAAATGACCTTTACTACTTGTTCTTCTATTTGAGATTCAAAGGTCATAACTAATTCATCAAACACAATATAGGTAGGCTATTCTACTACTAAGGTCCTCTTATTAAAGATTATATAAGCTTTCCTTGTAGATAAATAACCTAAGAAGACTTCTTTATAAAATTTTGGATAAAATTATCTTAAGGGTTATTTTTTATTGATTAAGATAAAGCATTTACATCCAAAGACATATAAATGAAAAAGATTGGAAGTCCTACCTTTAAGTAGTTTATAAGGTGTCTTATTTAGCTTGGATCTAACATTCACCCTATTCAAAATATAATAAGAAGTATTCAATACTTATGACCAAAATTATCTAAGAAGAGTTTTTTTAGCTAGCATTTCCCTAGCAAGTTTTATTAAGATTATATTTTTCCTCTTAATTATTCCATTATGTTGAGGGGTCCTAGGGGCAAAGAAGTTATATTATATACATATCTCTTGATAAAAAAACTCAAACCTATCATTTTTAAATTCTCCAACATGGTCATTATGAATTGTTGAAAATTTACATCCTAATTTTGATTGAATCCAAGTGGTGAAAATTCTAAATTCCTAAATTAACACACTCTTATGTGCTAAACATGTATAGTAGTCATCTACTATTACAGATTTATATGTCTTCCCTCCTTGGTTAGCTATACTAATTAGTCCAAATAAATCAATGTGAAGGATTTCTAGTGGCCTAGAGGTGTTGATATCCTTAATTGAATGAAATGAAGACTTGACTTATTTTCTTTGTTGTTAGGCATCACATAAGTGGTCCTTAATAAAGTCTAGCTAAACTATAGGAAAAATACTAATTTTGAGAAGATTTTTTGGCATAAATAAATTTGTAAGAAATTCTGACATATTTTATGATGAATTTTATGTGGAATATTTCTAGCAAATTTTTTGATAGATTTCTGATTGATTTTTCTAGAGGTTTTCATAGTAGATTTTTTGCCAGATTTTTTGGCAAAATTTCTAGTCGAATTTTGAAGGAATTTTTATTTTTTTTTGGAAAATGTGGTGTGGCGAGCGGGTCACGCTGGCCTGAGGCAAGGAGGGTTGTAGTGGGTCTATAGCAGGTCATGAAGGGTTAGCAAGAGCGGGTCCCGGGTCATACGGGATGGTGAGCTTGGGTGTTGGTCGTGGATCTTGGGCTATGTGGGGTGGTAAGCAAGGTGGATCATGGCGAGCAGTGGGTTATGCTGGGTGAGCCAAGGATAATCGTGTGGGACGAAAGAAAGGGCCAACAGAGCTGGGCTTGGGCTACAACGGGCTCGATGGTTATATATATATATTCTTGCTAAAATTATGTCCGCCAGAAATATTTTCAATGGATATTTAACTGAAAATTTTTTTAGCCGACTATTTTACATCAGTAGCCATTTTTTAATATGCATTTTATTAACGTAAATATTTTCATTGGAAATCCACCAAAAATAGAAAATTTTGGTGGATTTTAGCCATTTTTTGATGGATTTTAGCAATTTTTTGATGAAAATAGCCATTAGAAAATGAAAATTTTATATAGTTCTAGGTATTTTTGAGTAATTTTCCTAAGGGTTTTCATGCTTTCATGTCATAGTCTTCAATGTCATATCCAGGAATCAACAACTATTATTTTCAAACATACAAAATTTAAATTTTCTTCGCAATTCAAGTTTAGCATGTAAACATTATTCATTTGTTTCCTTCTAACCCATGTATTTCTTTTAAACTAATTATGCATTCTTTAGAAAAAAAATTAAAGTTAAAACTTTTATTGCACTATTGACTAATGCTTAATAAATTATGCTTTAAGCTTTCAACTAGAAAATTTTTAATAAGAAAGCTTTTAGCATTGCCAATTATACCTAATCCCACCACTTTTCTAGTGATGTTGCTCCTAATATTACCTTGCCTTCTTACCTGACTTCCAGTGTGATAAATTTCTTCATATCACCAATCATGTGTCTCAAGAATCCCTTGTCCTGGTACCACATGTCACTAGGCCTTTTATGAGAGGATCCCTACATAATCATTCAAATGTTAGATTTGGGATCCTAAGTGAGTTTGGGTTCCACCTTATGCTTAAATGTATGAGATAAATATATGTTATGCTATGATGAATGTAATTTAAACCTCCACATTAGATGTGTCCTATGGCAGATTATGCAAGTGCAGGCTATGTGACTTAACATACCACAAGAGTAACACCTAACACTAGGAAATGGATTTACTAACGATGTGGGTCATGGTGCCTTCTCCAAGATTTATGCGATGCATGTTGTAATGAGGGCTTATAAGATTATTCTAAAGGAAATGGGGGTTTTTTATTCTTAAGTGCATTTAGTTTTTCTTCCAAAAAATTGTTTACACTTTCAAGAATAGTTATTTCAATTTTTAATGCATGCTCCATACCATCTATTTCTTGCTCAGATGCTTCTATTACTTTGTATTCTTTATGTAGTTCAAGGTTCATTATTCTCAAAGATTCATGTGCATTAGTTAATTTTATATTCTTCTTACTTAATACATCATACTCATCAAGCAAGGTCATGCAATCATTATCTAAATTAGAATGCTTGGTAATTAAACTAGCATGTTTTTTTTGTAAAGTAGACAATTCAATATTAAGACTAGGATGCGTCTTTTCCAGCTTCAAATACTAATCATGCTTATTTTTAGAAATAATGAGCAATTCATCATAGGAAGTTGACATAACTCATCTTTATATGATTGATCAAGATTATCTCTAGTCATAAGACACGAGTTTGTTACCTCCTCTTCCGCTTTTCATTCTAAAGATTATGAGGCGGAGTTAGCACAAAAAGAATTTTTGTATTTTTTACTTGCCCCTCTTAAACTTTGTGTTCTCTTCATCCTTCTTCTTGATCGCATGAGTCTTATGGTTGGGACAATCAGTTTAGAGGTGGCCTAGTTTTCTACATTAGAATCAAATAATGTTAGAAGAAACCATTGCTTTTACTTTTTCTCCAATGCTGTTGATGATGCATTTGTTTCCTTTTCAAAAAGCTCTTGTACTGCCATATTATTAAGGCGATCTCATCATCCTCCTTTGTTGCAGAACTATATTGATAGGTTCATTTACTTTTAGTGCTATAATTATCTCCTTTTCTCATACATCACTTTGCCTTTAACTCACTCCTTACTCGTAGGAAATGAGTGACCCAAGCAAATTATCAATTGAGTAAATATTTAAATCTTTACATTTAGTAATTATAATTATCTTTGCATCATAAGAATTAGGTAGATAACATAGAATTTTATTAACTTTTTTAGAATTTGTAAGTTCTCTACCTAATGCATGTAGGGATGTGACTATTTGTGTAAACCTGGTATAAATTTCAAAAATTGATTCACTTAGTTTCATGTGAAATTGTTCATAGTCATGAAGCATAATATTTAGACCAAACTATTTTACTTTAGTAATTCCTTTGTAGGTTTTTCATAATTTATCCCAAATATCTTTACCAGTGGTTTAAGTGGATACACACATATAATGTTTAGATTTTAATACACAAAAAAATATTTTAAATATTTTATGTTCAGTTGGGCTAAATCCCTATCCTCATTACTCCATTTACTAAATGATAGTTTAATTTTAATGCCATTCTGAAAACAAAAAGGTGCAAAATATCCTTCTTAGAATTATATCCACATGTGATAATCTATAAATTGTAAAAAGGTAAACATACATATTTTCTAGAAATAAAAAAGTATATTATCAAATAAATGTGGACGAGTTATTGAATAACTCTCAACAGTGTTACAATTACCTAAATGAGCCATTGATTATTCTTTCAAAAGTTTTCTAAAACATTATTTTTGAAACCTGCTTTGATACTACTTGAAAGTTAAAGAGGATTGTGAGAGCTCAATGAACTAGCCCAAGGTGCACCAAGACGCGGGATGGGGGGGGGGGGGGGGGGGGGGGGGGTGTGTGTAAATTTGTTATTTAAAAAATCCTAAGCATGAATGCTAATTTTTTGGAGATTTTTCAAAACTTAAATTAAAGAGCATGATCACCTTATACGGAAGCTAATAAACTTAACAACAATTATAATAATAGTGAAAATAATTGAATCAACTCAATTTAGCATCAACCATTAATTTTTAACCAAGCAATTTTTTAGGAAAATAAATTATAGTAAAAGAAAAAATGTAGAAAGTAAAAAATAGAAAGAGCACACCAGAATTTTCTAGTAATTCGGTCAAGCTTAACCTTTGTCCTATCACCGGAGACCTATACTTTGAGAAATGCACTAAAAAACGTAACACTTCTTTTTCTGCCATAACAAGATGGAGAGGCCCTTACAGACTCAATTTCACCAAACCTGATGCAACAGAGTGCTAAAAGTTATGTCACCTCCCCCGATGATGGTAGTGAACCTTGAATCCTTTTTCTCCCTTCTGGAGAAGGAAGAGAACCCCAAATTTGTTTTCTCCCCCGAAGAGATAGTAGAGAATTAGATTCCTTTCATAGGCAGAGAAACTCAAATTCTTTTTCTCCCTCTTAGAGAAGGCATAGTACCTTGAGGACTTGATCTAGATGCCTCTCTCTCAAGAGATCCTTCAAGAAACTTTTCTAGGACAAAAGAAGAGCAAGGGTGTAGCTAAACCAAAGTAACCATGTGATCTCCTCATACTCCTCCCACATGCTCAACCTCGCCTTGTCCTTGCTCTCAAACCCTGAGTCTCTTTCATAAGCTTCTCACTCAGAGTACCTTTAATAGTCACACAATTCTCTCCTCATTACTAAGAGATTCTCAAAGCTTTTCATAAGTATTAGGCTTCAAGAAACCCTAAAAATTCAAGTTAACCATCACAATTCATACAATGCAATTTGAATTCATACAATATAATCAGTTCAAAAAATAGACCCTTCATGTATGATATAAATAGTTATTCAAATGAACTATTCAATTTTTCAAAAACATTATGCATTACGAGACAAAGATCATATAATATGATATATTAGCTTTCTCTCTATTCATACAAGATGATTGTCGGGATAATTAGAAATCATCTCTATAAATCATCTCGTACTACTATCATTATACATTTCAATTAGTTGATTTCAGGTAGGTCATCCAAAATGATATAAAAATAGTACAATATGATTAGCTAAAAAATTATGGTTTCATTTTTTTATGAACTTTGGGACTACGAAATTTCATCTCTTTTAATTTTGACATTTGGAATGACCAAAAATTATGGTTTCGTATGGTATAATCAATATCATATAGTATGATATACTATTATTAATTAAACTATAATTTGATTGACTAATTATGGGGGTTAATTTAAGTAAGATTTCAAATTTTTGTATAGTATGAATTAGATCATACAGAACAATTAGTTCAAAAATTGAATTTTGAATTTATTAATTTATCTAGTGGCTAGAGTTTTCATTTTACAATGATTTGTATAGTATGATTAGTTTACATAAATTAACTATTCAATTAGCCGTTAATCCCATTCTTTATATATTAATCATAGAGTATAATTATAAGTCATATAATACGATTAGTATAAAAAATTATAACTTTTAAAATTTACCTAACCCCCCCTATTTGTGTGTGGATGGTCATCCAATTGCATACACTCCTATATGGCCTGACTCAAGAAATCGAAAATAAAGAAAAATAAAATTATGAACTTTGTTTACTTGACATTCCTATTCTACCCATTCTTGAGCTTTTCGTAGTTTTGAATAGTATGTATCTTACGTGTAATGTTAGTGCCCATAGAAAAAATAAATATCTAAAATATTTAATGAGAAAAGTTATAATTCAATCAATTTTGTTTATCATCATCAAAATCATAGACTAGAGATCCTAGATTACAATGAATCATAGCATGGTCAATTTGCAATAGTAAATAAGTGGTACCCCATACTTCAAGGTGATCTCTAATATCCTCCCATGAGAAGTTTTAGTTCATCAAAAGTTTACTAAAGTAACTATTGAACTTCTCATCCTACATTCTTGAAGTACCTATAGGATCAATAATCCATCATTTATTTACTTAGTATTTAATCTCCATACTTTTTGTAATTTACCAAATGCACCTTTGATTTATCGCATTTTGGCTTCTTATTTTTTCAATTTTTGAAGCCTCACCTTGAACTCTTTTTTTTGAGGTTGGTGAGTATTTAATGGGTGAGCATAAATAAATAAAACCAAGATTATCTTCACTCAATCTTAATTGAAAGGCTATTTGATGGGATATAAGTTCTAGAGGACTTACTTGTTAATTTTGAGAGATCATGCAGTAAGATGACAAATCTACTTTTTGTTGCTATGGGGAAATAATATAAAAATTTAAAATTTTAATTTTTGAATTGCCTTGAGATGTGATTGACATATGAATATGATTGCATGTATATTCTATTTTTCTTTTGGAGGATACTTTACAATTAACACTATAATTGAAAGAAAATATGTACATATATCATTTAACCTAATTGTACTTCAGTTTTGAACATAGAAGCTCTGCTAGGGATTTCTTTAGCTATACACTTTTAAACATTATTGCCTACTTCTGCTTGCCGAGGAAAGCACTTACCCTTTTTATACATTCAAATTTTTATTTTGTCTTAGCCTAGGCGATCCTTTATTTTTTGTTACATTTTCCATTTTTTCCTTGGTGCTGATGTTTCGTTCAGAAACATCCTTATACCAAATGGGTAATTTTCCTCTCTAGAGGATTGATCATGGTTTCATGGCTTGTAAAAACCAATTCAATTCCTTTAAGGATATTTTGGTTGGATCTAATTTTTGAATGTTTTTTTTAGATTTAAAACCACAACTTGATGTGGCTTTTCCACACTATGGATTTTTTAAGAAGAAATTCAAGCCCTCCCTACTCCTTTTGAATTTTTAATGATAGGTAAGGTCCCTTTTCATTGGACATTATTAGACACCATTCAAAAATTTTTTTTTTTCAACCTAATGCTCTCTCGTGAATTCTCTATGACCCTTTTGGACCCTTGAAATGTTTTGATCAAGCTCTTAAATTACTTGAATTACAACATAATTTATACTTGTAGAGTATACTATGTGAATAATTGCGTCATAAAATTAATTATGTGTTCACCATTTTTTGATATATCTATATAATCTGAGATCATATCTGTTTGGATCTCCTTTTGGATCTCCACCCACACTTATTTTCTTATTACATTTTACATGGTTTGGGCTTTTTTTTTAAACGTCAGCTTCAAATAAATAATGCTACAACTTTTAGATCAAGAACCTCAATTGCATGAATTCTTGTCTGATATATATAACAAAAATTTATCATGATTTTGCTTTGATTGGTCCAAAAAAATATGGGTATATTCAGAAGATGGTTATGAATTATTTTATTTATTTATTTTTGTGATCATTGTAAATCTATTGGTTCTAAAAAAATTAAATTCTATCATTTGCATCCACACTTGAGGAAACCAAATTTATTTAAACAAAGAACTAAAGTGAATGTGTAGAATGTTGCTTCTATTTTACCTTCTGATAATGCTAGGAATGTTAATCCATAATTTATTCCTATATCTAATGATATTAGGCCAAATAAGGTTACTATCACTAAATAAAATTTTGAGGGGTTAGATCTTATGGTTACTATTCCTACTACTTATGATAGTAAAAATATGGAGCCTAATAATTTGTGCAATGTTGTTAACATTGTGGTCATGACTAATAATTATGATAAAAATATTAATAATCCTCCTCCTCCTCCCAACACTCATCTAAACCTTCCATCTTCTAGCAAGGGCATTGGAAGCATTTCTACTCATACTATTTCTAATGAAAAGTTTTTCTATAATGGTACTTTTAATGCTCTTCTAGAGACATCTGAGGAATTTCCTACTAATCACTCTACTTTGAATTGGGAAAAAGTAGAGATCTACTCAGATGTCAAGTTGAACTCTATACATAATAAAGAATTTATGTATAACCCTATGTAGGGCTCATAGGAGAATTTCAAACTGGTTTAAAAAAAAAGAAGAAGAAGAAGAAGAAAAGATGCAGTAAGAAGAAGCAAGATAATTTAGCATCAAAATTATGATTAACCAGACCTTACGCTTTTATTAATTCTATTTTCTTATGATAAATTATATTATTTGGAATATTAGGGTTGGGGTAATATTATATCTTGATCTCATATTTGTAATCTATTAGGATTCATAATATTGATTTTATAGTTATTCTTAAACCTTTGAATAATGTTACCAAACTTTGTCGTTGTCAAAATTAGCTGGGGTTTCAATTTTCTAAGCTAAATCTAATGGTAAAATTTTGTTATTTTGGAATGTTGCTATTAAGCTTTTAATTATTAGTTATTTTGATCAAGTTACTCATTATAAATTTTTAGTGCACAATATCTAAATTTTGTGATGTAGGGGGGGGATGGGACGGGGTTTCATAGAAGTATTTAAAAAATTAACCATAAACATACCCTTGTTTGAAGCCATAGAGTAGATGATCACCTATGCTAAATTGACGAAAGAAAGTCTAAATAAGAAAATGAAGTTAGGTTAGTTTAAAACTATGGATGTAAGAGAGAACTACAGTGCTCTTATTAAAATAAAACTTCCTAAGAAATTGAAAGAGCCAAGTAACTTTACTATTCCTAGGATAATAGGAGATGAATTTTATGTTAAATCTTTGTGTTATTTAAGAATAAGCATAAATCTTATGCCACTATCGATTTTGAAAATATTTAATGTAGGAGAGGTTCAACCCACCACTATTCCACTTTGGTTAGCTAATAGATCTTTCACTTATCATATGGGGGTGGTAGAAGATGTTCTTGTTAAGGTAGATAAGTTTATTTTCCCTAATGATTTTATTATTTTAAATATGGAAGAGCTTAGGGAGATAACAATTATTTTGGGGAGACCTTACTTAGAAATAGGGAAAGCAATGATTGATGTTCACAAAGGTGAATTGACTTTGAGGGTTCAAGATTAAAAGGTGTCCAATGATATTCTTAAAATAAAAGAAATTTTGTCATTCAAAGAATAGATACTATTTTATAGTTGATATAGAGGAAACTCTATCATAGAGATTTAAGAAAGAATTGTTTGAAAAAAAAAACTCTTTGGATGAGAATTTTGAGGAAAATGGAGACAACTTAGGAGAGTTTGTTCAATCTATTGGTGATACTGTTGAAATGTTTAAAACCATAGATATTCCATTATGGGAGGAACCTTAAAACCATATATAGAGGAAGCCCAAGTTTTAGAACTTAAGATTTTACCCAACCATCTTAAGTATGCCTTTTTAGGAAAAGATTCAACTTGCCTATAATAATTTCTGCAAGCATAAAAAAAGAACAGGAGGGCAAGTTGATTAGGGTTTTAAGAAATTATAAGAAGGTTTTTGGTTAGTTAATTACTTACATTAAAGGAGCTAGCCCCTCTCTGTATATACATTGAATTTTAATAAAGGCTAATTCTATATCAAAAGATGATACTTAAAAAGACTAAACCCATCTATGAAATAAGTTATCAATAAAGAGATACTTAAATATCTAGATCCTAGAATTGACTATCCAATTTTAGATAGTACTTGGGTGTCCTATTCGTTGTGTACCTAAGAATGGTTGTATGACTATAATATCCAATGAATTTAATAAGCTTATTCCCATTAGAATAGTAACTGGTTGGAGAATATGTATAGACTATAGCAAGCTAAAAAAAGCCACTAGAAAAGATCATTTTCCTTTGCCTTCCCTTGCTTAGATATTGTGTAGGTTGGAAGGGCACTTTTATTTTTTTACAAAGATATTTAGGGTATTAATAGATTCCTATAGAACATAAGGACTAGGACAAAACTACGTTTACTAGTCCTTATGGGACTTTTGCCTTTAGAAGATTGTCTTTTGATCTTTATAATGCCCTTGCTACTTTTTAAGGGTGTATGATATCTATCTTTTTAGATTTAATTCAGTAGGGAATTGAAATTATTATAAATGTTTAATTTTTATATAGATCAATTAAATTTGTACTTGAAAGATATAAGGAAATATACTTAGTATAAAATTAGGAAAAATATAAAATGTTTGTGTTAAAACCCACATAGGGTCCTATGCATTACATAATAAAAAAGTTACAAGTCCTTAGAGGATTAGAAGATATCTAAAAGCATAATAATTAAAGGAAAACCTAATGAGGCTTAGATATTAACTTTTACAAAAAAATAAAAACTAATAAAAAAGGCAAACCCAAGAACCAGATCCAAGTAAAGCAGCCGAGACGGTTAGCAACACCAACACTAGCCTCTAGCCATGCTTAGCAACACTAGCTTTTAGATTTCAGCATCAAGTTAAGAGGCTCCAAAGTAAAGAAAAAACAAAACTGAAACAATTAAAGTGATACCACCTATAGTAGGAAAGCAACATAACACCTAAAAACCCAAACCCAACAATAGCCATGACCCATATAAAATAAGACAACAACACCAAAAGCCATCCAACCAACAAAACACCAAAGTAGATAAAGAAATACCATAAATAAGGTAAGAATACCTTGAATTAAATTAACATAGACAAAACCCAAATCAAGAGAAACCTCACACCAAAAGAAACAGCCTTAATCCAACACTATTTGACATTGGATCTAGTGGATTTGCGACTAGATTACTTGAATTTAAATTCTTTCATTTATTTTTCTCACCATTCTTACCAGAACCCACAAAGAATCCCTCATTCATAACTTGAATGACATTTAAATCAACATCTTCGAACAAACCATAAGGTATGTCACCACAAGATGCCCCTTGCTCATAATTTTTCCCAGAATTACTAACTATCCAATCAGATTGATTAATTGGATCATTTAAATTTGCCTTCATGTCACCACCAACAACAGAAAAAGAAGGAAAAGAAATATTTGGAACCATTATATAAACATCCGAACTAGAATTAAATAGAGTATCACCAATGTTAGGGTTAAGAAAGACTTCTTGGGGCTTAATAGTCAAAGTATTAGCATCCATACCAATTGAAGTATTAGCATCCACAAAAACCAAATCACCCATAGTGTTGTTAGCTTGATACTCTCTAGGTTCCAACATGAAATTATGAACATAAATTTAAACTAGAATAAGCTATAACAATTTCATCATGAACACCATCACCATCATAAGAATTAGGGGATAAGGTGGGACTATATATAAGGTTCAATATACAAGTATTTACACTCACAACATCATTAACACCCTCATTCTTTTCTTAAAAAATAGTCATAGGAATTACACTAGGCATCAAAGCAACTGTAATATTATGATTTCCATCATCAACCTGATCGATAACACCATTGAAACAAGTATCATTAGGGCCAAGTTTAACATTCTAGGAATTCACCATAAGAGGAGGATGCAAAGAAGGAAAATTCAAATTTGAATGGTGAAAAGACTTGCAGTGATAAAAAGGAGGAAACTCCATTTCCATTAACTGGACATACCAGAACATATCAAGACCAAGTTAAACTCTATCATGGTAGCATTTGGTGATAACTAACTCAATAAGAATGCGAGCAACAAAAGGGAAATAACTAATCATAGTGGAATTATCAATTTTTAATGGCCTAACAAACAATGACCCCAAACCATGAAGGATACGTGGAGAGAAGAGATGGGGGTATATGTTAGGGAAGAAAACCTAAATCGAGATAATAATAGATTTAACACTAACATAAAAAAAGAGAGACCACTTATATAACTTCATAAAAATAGTTATTCATGAAAAAAGAACAATGAGAGAAGACACTACTATAGTTTAATTCCTTTACCAACTTAATCAAAATATTCTTAGGATTTAAAGAATAATAAAGATATTACTAATGAGTTTAAGGTAAAAAATTTTTATGAATAATATTATTTGAAGGTCTAAGATCGGGAAGTATTCCAATCAATGAGAACTCAAAAGGAGCTGCTAAAGAAAAATACTCCTCCAAAATCCATAGAAAGGTAAGCCAAAGTGAGTAGAGGTTTTAAGATTGGGAAAATCTAACATAGGGGAAAGCCTAGCAAGAAATGAATGAGAAGAGGTATGCCCATCTAAAAAGCTTGGATCAATCACTTGATTTATGTCATTCCAGCCAGAACAATTGGAGGTGGAAAATTAGTTTGATAGCCATGGAAACATAACAAAAAAGAGAAAATGCCAAGAGGAAAGATGGAAAACACTTCCCTTAAGTCGACAGTCGCAAAATGCCATGATGGACAAAGGCATCGCGTGGAGGGCTAAACCATATCAGACTCTGAGAGAGATGCAATCAAGATTTTCTTTTGAAGAAAAATGTCATTTTATGATAACTAAAGGAATTATTTTAGGGCATAAGATATCTAAGAAATGACTAGAAGTGTTTAAGGTTAATGTTCAAGTCATGGAGAAATGGTCTTGACCTACTTCAAGTAAAGGAAATAGGAGCTTCCTTGGACATTCATAATTATATAGAAGATTTGCAAAGGATTTTTCTTTAGAACATTATGTCATTTGTATGAAAAAAGATGCTTCTTTTATTTTTGATACTACTTGTCTTGAAGCATTTAAAACTTTAAAATGATATTTGATATATGCACCTAGTATCATTGCTCTTGATTGGTCTTTACCTTTTATCTTTATGTGGGATGCAAGTGATTTTATTATAGGTGTAGTTCTTGGTCAAAAGCTGGATAAGAAATTTAATGTTATTTTTTATACTAGTAAAACTTTGAATGCTACATAATACAACTATATCACAATTAAGATAATTCCTCCTTTTTTGGCAAGATATTTAGTTAGGAAATAGTTCCATTGATAGTCTTTTTAATACACACTTTGTCTTCTATTGATAGCTAAAAGTTTTTAATCCTATTTTAGATGACACTTGGAATTATAATCTTCTATTAGACTAAGTTCCTAATGATGTGGTAGATGTTATATATGAAATTCCTATCAATACGTCTATTTCTGATTGACCTATTTTTAATTTTCTTAACATGGGAAGTTTAGTATGAAAGAGTTTTGGAATATTTTAAGAACTAGGTCTCCCACAAAATCTATTTTGAAAAAAATAGGAATTCGATTACTCCCATCAACATCTTTATCTTTTCTTAGAGACTTTTACAGAATTTAAAACATATTGATGCAATCCTGAAGTGGAAAGGCTTATATATTACATCTAAATGTTAATGCTATTTTAATTTTGAAACTTTCAAACATGTTTTTCAAGATGGGCCTATAGCTAATAATGTTTGGAATCTTTTGTATAATACCTTTGGGTTTAATGTGAACTACATTAATGCTTCTTATTCTTCCCTCCTTACTAAATGGTTCCATTATAAATCTATTGGTCATATATCTATTGTGATTCCTATGATAGTTTATTCCCCAATGTTAAGATATTCCATAAAAGAAAAAAAAGGGTACAAAAGAGTACAAACTAGCTAAAACATCTACTATTCCTCTTCAATACAAAAGAGTGGATAGGCAAAGAAAACTAAAGAAAGAACATCTAAAAAAGACAAGAGCAAAGAAAAAAAAATGCCCCTCATCTGAAAATGATAGATCCACCATGGTATTGTAGATGGAACCAACAAGGTATGAGACAACCAGTATAATACAACCAGGAAGACGTTAACATTGGTCATTTGAGGAGCCCAAATTCCTGCAAAAGATCTCATTATGTACATTTGTCCTCTTCATTGGGGCATTGGTGTTGAGACATAGTTTCTATATTTATTTAACTAATTTGGATTGAAAGAAACAGCTATAAACATCTTAATATTAAGATGAGCTCTGAAAGGATTATTATCAATCTCAGGAATAAAATTCATCTGCTTATTTTAACTAAATAACTTCTTTCTATGAACTTTGTGAATAATAAGAGTTGGTCATATTTCTTCTTAAATTCCTCAAACTTTGACATTAGGGGGCCACAACCAATGATCCTTTATTGGAAGAAACCTGCTTTACTCTAGCTAAACTTAATAACGATGGCTCCATTTTGATCCTAAAGGCCAATTGTGGTGGTAATGTGAGAGATCATCCTTGTACTATGAAGTTTTCTTTTGCCTCTCCTATTCCTACTACTAAAGATATTATTTCCAAGGATATGTCATTATATATTGGACTTAAATTTTGTTCGTACCATATATATTTTAAAAAAAATTGATTAAATCTGACTCTTTGATGTTGGTTAACCTTATTCAATTCAATAACTATAATAATGCAAGTCTTTATTACCTCTTTAGGAAAATTTTGACACTTTAGATAAGTTAGATTACATTATAATCCATATATAGAGAGAAGGTAATAGCTGTGCTGACTGGCTTATTAATAAAGAAATTAGTTAAGCTTGAAATAAATTATATATTTTTTAAATTTATCTTAACTTCATGATTTTAAAGGTTTGATAAACCTTTATAAATTGGGCTTCCTCTATATTAGGAATGTATAATTTTACCAATTATCTATGTTCTCTTAGACCATTTTGATTGATTATTTTGTTGTTGTTGTATCCTACCCTGTAATTCTTTATGGAGTAGGTTAATTTTTTGTCTCGCATGTCTATTTTATTGATCGGAGCTTTTTTGTGCTGGAGGTTTTTGTTTTCTGTTAGTCAATTACTATTCTTGTGTTTTGAATTAACTTTTGCATTTATTTTTTTCATTGAGTTTTTATTTGTAGCTTGGTTTTCAATTTGATTTTTATTTCTTCTTCTAACCTTCTCTTTATTTTATGGTCCATTCCTGTTATAACTTGAGCTTATGGTTGCTTATATCTTTTTTTTCCCTTTAGTTTGGTTTTAGATCTTGATCGCTCTTTCTTTGGTCTAATCATGAAACATCTTTTAACTTTCATTACTATCCTAGTTGTTAGTTTGCAATCACTATAGGAAAGCCTAGTATTTCTAGCATATAAAAGATGTTAATAATTTTTGTTAGCTTAAAATTATAGGTGGCTTCTGTAGCAACTTGAGCTTATGAGTTTATGTTTTTGATGAAAACAAATATTATGGCACACTTTTTATTGTCTACTTATATTTATAATATATATTTATTTATGTATATACTAACTTTTCAAGATTATGATGCAGCATTCAAGACTCAAGTTTTGGTAGAACATATTTTATTTGTAATATTCATTAATGTATTTTTAATTTCTTGAGTCAAGTCCTGTAAGGGAGTATGCTTGCTTGGTGACCATGCACATAGACTTTCAGGGGAGTGAGATCTAGTCAAATCTAGAAGATCACGTTTTGAACTAATCGTACTTAACAATTTTGGATCGTCAAAGGCGATCCTTTATGATCTTGGAAAACTGTCGCCAATGATAATTTAGGCAAGGTTTTAAGATTCAATTTTTATTCTAATCATCTCGGAAGACCTAGATCATCCTAGACGATCAATATAAATCATGCCTAAATTGATCATGTGATTAGGGGATTAATTATATTTAAATTTTTGAATTCGATCATCTTGGACTATCTGTATATCATACAGGATGATGTTTATCAACATACTTGATTTTCCTAAATGGTCCAAGATGGAATACCATAATTTTTCTTCTAATTATCTCGGACGATCCACAATATCATCCTGGAAGATCTGTACAAATTTGCACTGATTATCTTAGACTATCCTAATAATGTTCAGGACTATCAGGTATAATTCTAGATGCTGTACTCGATGATCCTGAGATCATCAAAGATGATTTTTGGCACTGAAATTGAGTTTTTAGAGTTTTTTGAAGCTCTCTTTTAAGTGCATCGTATGGGAAAATCCTATAATTGTCCTGGATGATAATGTAAGTTTGGTGCATTTAAGAGCATTTTTTGAGCTCTTATATTTAAGCTTTGTTAAAGACTTTGAAAGTGTCTTTGGAAGCCATTGAAGTTTCATTTTTTTGGAGGAAACTTGAAGAGAAAACTTGAAAGGGAGAGAGGAAAGGGTAGAGTTTGAGAGAGGGAGAAGATCCTTAGAGGAGGTTTCAAGGGAGTGTGGAGGGGGGTTCATATAGTTGCTCTAGCAAGCTTGCACCTTAGTACCATCGAATTCAAGGTTAGTTTTGAGGGATGTTTTGGGAAGAAGAAGATCTCTTTGGTATCAAAAGACTTGGCTACTCCACCAGACTAGGGAAGGTGGAAGTGATTTTATAAGGGCTTCTCCGCCTAATTGTGAGGGCTAAAGGAGAGACATTTAGTTTAGTGAAATAGTCGTAGGGCACCTCCGAGGAGTGGACATAGGTCAAGGTTTGACCAAACCACTATAAATCTGGTGTGTTCTTTCCTTTATTATTTTTGTTCTTTATTTTATTGTTATTAACTATTTGGGTGAACTCTCTGATTGATCTTTTTATAATTAATTTAATTTGTTTATATTATAAGATATAAAAAGATTTTTCTTTTAGTTAAAGAAGATTTAAATATCAATTCATCCTCCCTCTTGGTTAGCCTCAGGACTAGTTCATAAGGGCTTAACATCCCTAATGAATTTTCAAGGGTATCAGAGAGGGATTCATAAAAATGAGTTTTCAAAACTTTTGAATTTTAATCAAAGGCTAATTTTTATAATCGTAATATTGTAGAAGGATATTCAATCACCATACCAACTTTATTTTAAAATATTACTTTTGATTTTTTGAAAATTTACATATCTACTTTCTTGCAATCAATTTATTATTTAATATGGCAAATGATTTTAACTAGTTATTTTGTACCATCACGTGTTAAAGATGAAATTAAAACTGATATTCCTTTTAATTAATAGAGTGGGGAAGAACAAATTAACGCTCAATTGAATGCTCAATCAACAAACTATTTTTTTATGCTATAAATTTTGAAGATTATATGTTTGTATATGCGTGCACTACTGATAAGAAAATTTGGGATAAATTACACACTATATACGAAGGCACTAGTGGAATCAAGTAATCCAGGTTGAATACTTTAATGCATGATTATGAACTATTTTGCCTGAAACCTTATGAGACGATCTTGTACATGTATACTAGGTCTATTCAAATTGTGACATCATTACATTCTTTAGGTAAAGAATTTTCAAATTTTTAAAAATTCAATAAAATTCTACGTTGTCTACATGATAAATTTGATGCCAAAGTTGATTCTATTTATGAATCAAAAAATTTGAATGAATATTCTATTGATAATTTGATTGGCTCATTCATTGCCTACAACCAAAGTTTAGACCAAAGACTTTTGGATACATGAGAGATGATAGTGCTAAACTCTAAAAATATGGAGAAAGTGGTTTATTTGGTGACGAAAGTGATAACTTGTCAAGGAAATTAAAAAGCTCACCAAAACATAAGCATCAACAAAAGTGGAATTAAGATAAAAATGGTAAGAATATTAAGATTTCTTCTTACATTGTTTGCTTTGGATGTAGGAAGTCTAGACATATAAAAAATTAGTACCATACTTTGAGAACTCTTCCAGCAAAAGAATAGAGTAAAGCTAACTAAATTGTAAAAAGGGTAAATAATGAAAAGCAAAAAATCTACTAAATAAACCTTGCATCTGAATCATCAGACCAGGAGCAAGATGATGTTTAAACTCTTGTTTGTGTATTTATTTATTTGTGTATGTCTGTTTTTGTTTGCAGTATTTTTGTTTGTTATCAATGTTTTCATTGGGTTTATTTATTTATTTATTTTATTATTTTTTTCTTTTATGTTATAAGTTTAAATTTGTGTTTACTTTTTCTTTTTGTGAAATTCTCTCTAATTCAACGAAGGATTTGGAAAAGTTTTTGAAGATTTCGGGTGCTAGGATTGGAGATGGTAGAAGGTGGTCAGTCACACCAAATATATTTTATCTATCGTGAGTCTAATTATGTTGGATTCAAAAGGTAGATTCTCCTTCAAACGCATCTCTCCTTACAATTTTCGGATTTTAGAATATCCTCTTGTGATCAAAGAGGGAGGCTTATTGGCTAAACATAAGCCTTTGTCGGATTCTAGTAAAGGAAAAGAGGTAATTTTGGGTTCTAAGAAGTTACCTAAATCTCCTTTACCGATTTCTTTTTTTGGAGCAAATGATAAAGAAGCTTCTTCTTCAAGGAGTGGTTTCATTGATATTTTGAAGAATAACAAGGATATTGACATTAATATCAATAATCCTAATTTTCTTCAAATTTGGATAATTCAAATGCGTGGATCAAAAAACCAAACATTAAAATTAATTGGAATAATAATCTTGATGAGATTAAAGATCCAAATGTTGTTAAATTGGATATGGAGAAAGTAAAATCCAATATTCTAGTTTTGAATAAATCTTTGGTGGTTAAAAATCTTGCAAAATATGTTCCTTTCTCAAAATGTGCTATTGAATTAAGAAAGCAATGGAAGAAATATGGAGGGTTCCACTTAACCTTGCTTGGCCTAGATTGGCTTTTATTTTCATTTCAATCTCATGAAGTCATGGAAGAAGTTCTTAATGGTGGTCCATGGTTTGTAGGAGGTTTTGCAGTTGGGTTAGACAAATGGTCTCCTAACTTCTCTCCTAATTCATTAGAAGGTGTTACTTCTCCGATCTGGGTTCGTCTTCCTCACTTACCCCTAGACTGCTGGGATGAGTCCAATATCACTAGAATTGTCTCTAGAATTGGGACCTTAATTCTATTAGATGGTAGTATGTTTAGGTGGGGAAGAAGAGAATTTGCTAGAGCATGCATTCGAGTTAATTTGAACTCTAAACTCCCTTCTGGAATATGGGTTGAAGGGTTGCATAGTAGATTTTTTCAAAGTTTGAATTCAAAAATCTATCTTCACTTTGTTTCAAATGTGGGATAATATGACATATTGATTCAGTTTGTCCTAATGTTGAAGAAATTCCTTCCATCTCAAATCAATCTCAAAATCAGTATGGTCCTTGGTTGCAAGTGAAATTCAAAAAACGAGAAGAAATCAGTGAGGAATCATTTTAATTACAAGAGTTTTTCAAAATCAGTAAAATCTGGAACGGGTTCTCTTGCTGAACCAGATGGAAATATTCAAACATTGGCTGAAGAAAATGATCTAGAACTGATGTCAGATCCATTGGAAGGTGCAGGTTTCCATTGCCAAAGTGAAGAAGATGCAAGATTAAAGGAAGGTGATGAAGATGCTGGATTCAAGGAAGGTGACGAAGAGGCGATTATCCAGAAATTAAAATTCAAAATGCAACAGCTTGTTTCTCAGGATTCTATTTGTGATATTAATTCATTTAATGCCTTGGATGATGTGGATAACATGGATGCTGATTTGTTAAAAAAAACTGATAAGATTGATACCAGAATTTTTGAAAAATTGAACTTACAAAATTTAAATTTTGAAAGTTCAAAAATTCAGATAGTAGCTGATTCTTCGATTTCTATTAAAGCTGTTTAAGAGGTTCTAGAACAGGTTTTCTCTCCAACAGACACAGCTGTAATTTTTAAAATTCCACAAAGTTTGGAGGCTGAAAAAAAGGATGTTCAAATTTCGGCTTTAACTCCTACAAAGGCTACCGTTTCTCCTCAAGATGCTGATTTATTGGAAGCTCACAAACCATAATTTGAATTCAAAAATTATGGTATTCAGGAGAATTTTCTAACATAATCTGCTATTAAATCTCCCTCTACTTCTTTGGCGGCTGATGTTAGTGTTAATGGTAATTACACTAATACTTCAATTCATGATTCTACTTCTCCTCAATCAGCTATTAGTTTGAATTTCAAGAGAACTATTCTTAAAAAAGATAACAACTTTTTTGCCAAAAAGAATGATTCTCTCGGACCAAAGCATGTTTTATTCAAAGAACTTCAAGCATTGGGACCGGTGAAAGAACAACCTAGAAGGAAGATGACTGAACATAAAGAGAAGAACGGTTTGAAAGGTTCTTCTTCCCATTTATCTAACTAAATGCAAAAGATTTATCCCGTGGATAGCAACACAACAGAGAATTTCTTGAAGATGGAGCTTATGATAATTAAGTAAGGCATTTTAATACCAAACTTTTGGATTTTAATTTTGATTTGTAATTTTATTTTTAGATATTATTTCCTTTTCCTTGTCTTAATTTATTATTTAAACTTTTCCCAAATGTTTATGAGATCTTCACTACTATTTCTTATTCTCTAACTGGATGGGAACTCTAGGATACTAATCAACCCTCGGGTTGTCTTATATTTTGGTATCCCCTGCATCTCAACAGTTTCAAAATAGGAGATAGTAGATTTCATTACATTTATAATAAGTTTAAATTAACAAATTTAATTTTAATAAGATCCCTTTTTTATGTTTAAAAAGGGATTATTAGATTCTTTTACCTAGTTTGTATTAGGTTATCTATTTTTTTTTAATTTTAATGCAATTTCTGCATTTTCTAAAAAAAAACTCTCTAATCAACACACACATTCACTTTCTAAAAATGAAAAACATGCCTCCTATTTTTTTTTGAATTCTTTTGTAACTTGTGGTTGACTTCTCTAAAAATAGGTAAAGGAAGGAAACTTATGATTTTGTCTCTCTATCCCTTTTCTTAAAGAGGTTATTTTGCTTTTGATTCAAAATCTTCATCATATTATAAATTGGATTTTAAAATATAACTTTTTCATTTCCGTATATTTTGGCTATCGCATAGGGATCTTTTGCAAGTTGTTGAATCTATCTCATAATTTTCTTAATCAAGTAGTTCATTTTATTGATAAAGTGGGTTTGCTTTTATTTTTAAAATCTTAGAAAGGTAGCATATTGAAAAAAAAGTGATCAATGATGCCAAATCAAAAGATGCACAATGACACTAAAATTGAGAAAGATACACAAAGTGTATCAAAAATTAAAAGATGCACAAAGTACTCCAAAAATTGACAAGAGGCATAAAAGAAGCCGACAAAATATAAGCTTACATTTCTTGTACTTCTTAAAACTTAAGAAAAACCCTTGATATTTTTGATATTGAGCTTGAAAATCATGATTCCTGATTCACCAATTTTTGTATTAATCTTCTATTAGATATGTTTTATCAAAGGAGTTTTGAAAAATTAGTATTTCTTTTTCTAATTTATTCGTTGATTTAGATATTGGATTAAAAAGTTATTGAGCTTTTAAAAGTACTTGAGCTTGGATTAACAATTTCTGAATTTCTAACCTTTCTAGGTTATACGTTGTCAATACATTCCTTACTAAGTTTTTGAATAAAATTAAGAGGTAACTTTCTCATTTTAAGAACATTATATTTTTTTTCTTCCACTTAATCTGGGATCATTTTATTTTTTAATCATTTTTATTATTCTGATTGTTTGCTCCCCTTGTTTATTTGATAATGATAAAGAGGAAGAACGTATTGTTGTATTTTTATCTATTTTTTTTAAATGAAAACTACAAAAAATTTGTCTTCCCATATTTTGAAATTTTTATTTTAGTGAGGGGAAGATTAGGAGAAAATACTTTCAATTTTGCAAATTCAACTAGTAATATTTGTCATCATCAAAAAGGGGGAGATTGTTGCAAATCAAGCTTATGAGTTTATGTTTTTGATGTTAACAAATATTATGACTCAATTTTTGTTGTTTACTTGTATTTTCAATATATGTTTATTTGTATATATAATAGCTTTTCAGGATTATGATGCACCATTCAAGACTAAAGTTTTGGTTGAACATGTTTTATTTGTAATATTCATTAATATATTTTTAATTTCTTGAGTCAAGTCCTATAAGGGAGTATGCTTGCTTGGTAACCATGCACACACACTTTAAGGGGAGTGAGATCTAATCAAATCTAGAAGATCAAGTTTTGAACTAATCGTACTGGATGATTTTGGATCGTCCAGGATTATCCTTTATGATCTTAGAAAACTGCCGCCACTGATAATTTAAGCATGGTTTTAAGATTCAATTTTTGTTCTAATCATCCCAGATGATCTAGATCATCCTGGATGATCAATATAAATCATGCTTAAATTGATCATGTGATTAGGGGATTAATTATGGTTAAAGTTTTTAATCTGATCATCCTAGATGATCTGTATATTATAAAGGACAATGTTTGCCGACATACTTGATTTTCCTAAATTGTCCAAGATGGAATACCATAAATTTTCCAATAATTATCCCGGACGATCCACAATATCATCTTGGATGATCTGTACAAATTTGCACTAATCATCTTAGACTATCCTAATATCGTCTGGGACTATCAGGTCAAATTCTGCACATCATACTGGACGATCGCCAGGATGATTTTTGGAGCTGAAATTTAGGTTTTAGGATTTTTTGAAGCCCTATTTTTAAGCGCATCATACTAGACAATCCTGCGATCATCCTGGATGATAATGTTGATTTGGTGCATTTAAGAGACCTTTTAGAGCTCTTTTATTTAAGCTTTGTCAAAAACTTTAAAATGTCTTTGGCTGCCATTGAAGCTTCATTTTTCAAGAGGAAACTTGAAGAGAGAACTTGAAAGGGGGAGAGGAAAGGATGGAGTTTGAGAGAGGGAGAAGATCCTTAGAGGGGGTTTCAAGGGAGTGTGGAGGGGGGTTCACACAGTTGCTCCGGCAAGCTTGCACCACAGTACCATCGGATTGAAGGTTCATCTTGAGGGAAGTTTTGGGAAGAAGAATATCTCTTTGGTGTCGAAGGACCCGCTTACTTTGCCACACCGGAGAAGGTGGAAGTGATTTTGTAAGGGCTTCTCCACCAAGCTGTCGGGGCTAAAGGAGAGACACTATGTTTAGTGCAATACTTGGATGGCACCTCCGAGGAGTGGATGTTGGTCAAGGTTTGACTGAACCACTATAAATTTGGTGTGTTCTTTTCTTTATTATTTTTGCACTTTAGTTTTGTTGTGATTAACTGCTTGGGTGAACTCTCTAATTAATCTTTTTATAATTAATTTAATTTATTTTTGCTGCAAGATATAAAAAGATTTTTCTTTTAGTGAAAGAAGATTTAAATATCAATTCACCCTCCGTATTGGTTAGCCTCAGGACTAGTTCATAAGGGCTTAACATCCCTAACGAACTTTCAGCTTGTCTGACGGATTGACAACAGAAAAATTACCATTGGTATATTTTCTAGAATATTTTCTGTATAAAGACCACCAGTTTATCTACTGATAATTCTTGTGGATGTATACGCATTAGAAATGCCACTAGATGTTATGTTTTTTCCTTTAGGGCATTATCCTCCCTTTTGGCTTTAATTGGTCTTTTGTTCTTCTATGTAGTGCTTATTATCTTCTATCACTTTTGGATGGATTGTTGTTTCTTCTTCTCATTTTACTCTAGATTGTTTGATTGCTTGCTCTATTTCTTCTCATGTAGGTTTTGTGGATCTTAATGATATGTTCAACTCTATGTTAGCCCTCAATGTAATATTCTAATAGGTTCATTTGGTTTCTAGACAAGGTCACTCTCCATACTATTGTGCACATAATTTTGTCAACTTCAAACTAGGTATCTAAATTTTTTTTCAGCTTCTTATTATCTCTTATTTTACTATTTTTCATCCTGACACATTTCTACCCTGATTATGAACCTAGTGTCTATCTTCGTATGTTGCTAATTATTTTTGGGTTTGGCTGTAGGCCTACCAAGTTCCTTTTCTTTTTTATGACTTATTTTCTTGAAATAAGTTGTAATAAGGCAAGGATCTTTGACTCTTAGATAATTAGATTATTAAATTTTCTGCATAAATAATTTAATTGTATTAAAGTTATAAATTTCAAATAATTTAATTATATTTATTATCTAAACTTTTTTTTTGTAAAAAAGAAAAAATATCATTAAATTAAAAATTAAAAATAATTTTATAAAAATTAACACTATTTTGATACAAAATTTGTTAGGATTTTCTAATGTAATTATTAGCTTATAGTTGTTAAAATTTTTTGTATAAAGTTATTCTCCTTTTAAGGAGAGAATAAATAAAATCATAAAAAGTTTAAATCAAACTACATAATATAGGTCTTTTTCAAACATGAGCTCTCTTTCTCAAAATTTAAATTGCTGACACTCTAGATTAAAGCTTTATGCTACTATATTAACTTAATCATATTTTTCTAAACATAAAAAAGAATTAAATATATTAATAATAAGTACAACACATGTATAGATAAGCATCAAAAGTAGCCTTTAATGATGTAAATATGTGGTTAATACAGCAACATCAAGCCTTTATCACACTACTTAGGATCGACTCCATAAATCCTTTTTCTTCATTATTTATTTATTATATTGCTTTCAATCTAAACATCACTTTATTGAGATTGTAAATAAAATTATTAAAAATGGGAACCTTTAAAGAAAATAAATGTTGAACAACAGAAGTAAAAGCTTCTAAGTGAAAATTATGTTTAAAATTAAAAAGAGCTCAAAGATGATTTAGGCTTCGTCTGGGACAACTTTCATATTGTTTCTTTTAAAATGTTTATTCAGTACTTAAAATTCTAGTTCAAAATTTTTTTCTACTAAAAACTATTTTTAAAGACATTAAGAAAGCAACAACAAATTTGGTTACTGCTTATTTATTTATTTCTTTTTATGGGAAACCTATATTGGGACTATGCGTTAATATTGAAAGGGAGTACAAGTCCTTAAAGGGATCAATAACTTACTAATGCTCAAAGAGCTACAATATATAAGACAAAAAGAATACATACAAGCTAAATATTCCTACCTACTAACAAAATACAAGAAAAAAATAAATTGAAAATAAACAAGGTCGGCACGAAGCCAAACCCAAAATAAACCCGAAGCTGAGATATTCATTCAACACAGTAGAATCGAACCCCTTAAAATCCAAAATTCCTTGTAGATGATAGCTGTCAGCAAGAAGGGGGAATCTAGAATCAAGATGCAACAACAGACGAACAATCCCATCAAGCATAGAAGCATACTAATAGATTTTATGAAAAATAGAAAGCACAACAAATATAGGAGAAATAATGGAAAAAACTAATAGTATTAAAGTCCAATGGACAACAAGCAGAAGAACTAAAAATCCCATTGATGAAAAAGCTGCATCAACACATAAAACTAAGGGATACACAAAAACAAATAATAGGAGATAGCCAAGCCAGAATTAGAACCAAAGAAAGCATGATCACATGAGCATAAAATGAGAAAGAAACCCAACCAAACCTCATTTATGCCTCAAAGAAGTAAACCCAAGTTTATTCATGCTCATCAAGCCTTTCAAAAAATGAAAATTTGACAAATCAGTGTATAACTCAATATCTTAAAGATAGACACCTTTCCAAGCTAACCAATCATCATAAGAATTACAACTTCTAGGAATATGCTAGATAGAGAGAATTGAACCTTCTTCAAATAATTAAAAATATTCCTAATAATAATTTTTTTTTTTGAATAATTGTTCTTAACTAGATTAACCCATATTAAGGAATCAAACTCAATCCAAATATTATGGATATTGAATTGGAAGCATAATTTATGCCCGAATAAGAGAGCCAAAGCTTCATCAATAATCACATTACCATTAATTATTTTCATAGCAAAAGAAAAAAGCATATCAACACTACAGTTACTAATAATGCCACCATAATTGGCCCCATCTTTAGTAAAAGAAACTTCAATATTTAATTTAAATCGGTTAAAGGATGATTTAATCCATTAAACTACACTAAAAAAACTCCTAATACTATCTTTACCCAAAGAAATATGAAAATCATTAGTCCAAGACATCACACCTTTGAAATGCTTGGGGAAAAAGTAAATTAGCAATAATCATTTGATGTATTTTGAGTTTATGACAAAAAGGGATTCCATCACAATTCATTTTGATACGAAGATGTTTACTATTGTTCCTCTCCGACCATAATAAGCAAATGATGATCATAGGGACAATAATAATAATATGACTAGTAGGTCTTTTGGAGCACCATTGAGCCAAGAAAAAGTAGCAATTGATATCATCAAAAACCAAATGAAAATTCACTTCACAATATGCCCATCCAAGGAAACACGATTAAGAGTTTCAATATGAGAACAACATTGACACTTGTACACAATGTTGAACCTCTTAGATAATAATCTCTTGTTAATCAAAATGTATCCTTTTAAAAGCCTACAATTAAAAATAGAATAGGATATCATAATATTCAGACTTGCAATACTTGATATTCATAAATTTAGCCCAAAGGGAATTATTATTTTTGAACTTCCACCAAATTTTTTAATAGAGAATCACGTAACAATATTTTTGAAGGATTTATAACAAAGTCCCTAGTCCCCAATATGACCAGTACAAGAGTTCAAAGTTCTCTAGTGGATCCTCCTAATATCAAAAATATAACCCAAAAGAATTTATTAAAAAATCTATCCATTCTAGCACAAAACTCAAAAGAAGGATTAATAGTTTGAAAAAGGTGAAAAGTCTATATAGGTTGTTAGACCTACACAATTGTCCCAAGGCTAACCAAGAAGGGGAGGGGGTGAATTGGTAATATAAAAATCCCACTTAAAAAAAAAACCATTTTTATTAATTTCACATTTTAAGATATTTTTTAAAATTAAACTTTTCAACCAAAACAACAAATTGCTGAAAATAAATTTCAAAAATATAAAAAGAACACAATAATTTATAGTGGTTTGGTCCAATAAGATCTACGTCCACTCCCTAAAGACTCCCTCTTCAGGTATTGCACTATTACTACAAGGCGGAGAAGCCTTTCGAATTTTTCTCTCTTCCACCAATCCACAAAGCGGTAGAGTACCATTATCCTTTGACACCATTTAAGTATCGACAGAGTACCATCATCCTTTCAAACTCTCAAAGTATAGGCAGAGTACAAGTATATCATATAATATGATATATATTATACATTACGAATAATTATAAAAAAATTTCTTATTTATCTGGATAAAAAGACAATCCATAATTTCATACTATGGACTTATCAGTATGAACTCCAGATTCTCCTAGATGAACATTTCAAAAACTTTACTTGTTCATATGGATGAAAATGTTCACATCATTTTCATAGTTTAGACATCATCTATACAATCTCCAAATCATTCCGGTCAAACAGTTAAAAAAATTTACTTGTTCATACTGACAAAAATATTTATATCATTTTCATACTCTGGACATCATTTGTATGAAGCTAACTTTGTACAGTAGGAGCAGTACTTAGAATTTTTTTATATCCTTGCTTTGGTTAACTACTTGCTGGAGGAAATAATTGAATAAATCATCTCGTACAAACTAAAATTGTACAGTGTGATTAGTTTAAAAAAGCACAAGTTTGTAAGACTCCACCAATATGTATGTACACGGTTACCCAATTACAATCATACTCTCTCAGACTCAATAAAAGTATAAAATACGGACTCCATTTATAATGAACCTTAATCTAATCTAACTTGAAGTCTTCAATAGTCTGGTGTATGATTTCCCTCAAATGTTAATACACACAAATAACAAAAGTAATATATCTAATATATGTTAGGAGAAATAATAATCAAAAAGAAAAAAAAATTAGAATAATAAAAAATATATATTATATGAAAATATTGTTATGAAAGCTAAGTTGCAATAATCCCCCCCCTTCTTATGATGGCAAAACAATTATTATTTGAGTTAACATTTAAACCTTAAATTTGTCCTTAGCTCCCCAAAAATGAATGACCATATGTAATTCTAGGGATTCTAATGAAGATTAGAAAATGTTAAACCCTAAAACAAAAAACACCAAATCAAAAATAATTTGAACAAAAATACAAACAAAAGAGACACAAAACACAAACACAAATGAACATAATTCCAATAACAAACATCAAGCAATCAAACAATCTTTATCACTCCCCATTTTGACAACAACAAAAAAAAAAGTAGAACTTGAAATGAAAGATATCAAAGAATTGACCTACAAAATGGTTGTAAGCTAGTTGCAATTAAAATATTAATTTCATAATACAAAAAAGGAAAAAAAATAAAAAAATTTCAAATCAAGGAATAATTAAGCTAAGAAAAGTTATTCAGGGTCATGATTCATGCTAGACAAAATAAATAAAGATGATTATTACAAAAATGATGAAAATGAAGATTTGTTAACTTTAAATTCAATATAGAATATAATTGCTAATTAGATTGAGTTGAATTAGAGATTAAATGATAGTGGAAAGAACATAATAAAAAAAGTTTAATTGGCGATATTGCGCATCTTAACAAATATTTGACACACTTTGTGCTTGTTTTCCGTTTGGCCTAATTTTGTGCCTCTTTTTACTTTACAAATCATTGCATAATCTTTTGATTTTTGCACACATTGTGCATTCCTTTTGATATACTTTTTGTGTCTTTACAAAATGAGTAATCTAAATTCAAACTTGACTAATAAAAAAAAAAGCATATTGAAAAAGAAAAGAAAATAATATGATATCAATATTATAATAATGATATTCTAGTTATGTTTGCCTAAACGAAGATTAAACTATTCTCTTTATTTAAATCCAATTATAATTTAATTTAATTTTTTTGAAATATTAGATTTCATAATGAAATTAATTTGTAAAGAAAAATAATTTATAGCACTTTTTAGATCAATTTCAAAAGGTTTTTCATATAAGCATTCTAACATTTCAAAAATTGAAAAACAAACAAAAGTTTCCAAAACATGTCATTTTTCATTGATATCAAAGGGATCAAATACATTCTATTCATGGATATCAACTAAACAAAGCATTACATCATCACAAAGAAACATAACATCAAATAACAAAACTAAACAAACATGAAGGAAAAACTTCATCACATCACTCACAAAAAGCTGGTAGAAACAACAATCAAAGAACTACATCTAGAACTCAGAGAGGCCCTAGTCTGGAGGAGGAGGCTGGTTGAATGCTAAAAAATTGTTATTCATTATAGCTACATTTGCATTTATCATGTCAAACTCACCACGAAACCAACCCATATACTCTTAGTATCTCTCATCCTAATGATTTAAATGAGTCTCAATTTGATAAAAAACATTGATCAAAGTGAGTTTCTAAATGATCAAATTGCTGGACCATCTCCTAAAAGTAGTTTTAATTAGGTTCTTGTGCAGGTGTTGGAGCTCCCACTTCTCCCTCAATATCATCACTAGAACTTTGATCTCTTCCAAACAGTGATTGAAAAGAAGCATTGGTAAATAGATTGGGTGTTCAGTGGGAGGGTCATAATGAATCAGGTTGTACTTCTTGTGAAGGATATAGACAACAAGATGTCCTAAGGCCATATTTTATGGTGTGGAAGACCAATCTTAGAAAGCTTATATAGAAAGACCACAATGAGTTGGGCTTCATCAATGGGTTCAGTCATAATAAGATATGTGACAGTGGATAGGAGTGGAGTAATATTCACTCGATCACCAGCTTTAGGAATAATGTAAGTTCTTAAAATGTGCTAGATGATCCTGGATTTTTGGTTCAAGGTATAAACTCAAGTTAAATGATTGACTTGGGAAACACCTCTAATAACTTTATTAATTTTAGACCAGTCAAAGTCAGATCTAGAGGTCATAGTGTGCTCTAATCCCTAAGGTTCTCAAGTGGAGGTAGTTGCCTAAATCTTCTTTGGTAATATCTATGTGTTTTTTTTGGATGAAAGAACTTATCTTAGAGTGATCCTCACTGACTCTCATGTTAGCCAAGAAATAATAAAAAGTTTTTTTGTGATATGCATTAATAAGAGTCAGAATGAAGGATAGTTGAGTGAAGGAAAATAGAGACATTATAGAAAAATGAAGATTATCTTGGATTTGCAATTGATATGGGGTGATCTTCACAGTAATGAACCTAAAATATGCATTTTTATACTTCTAAAATAAGAAGTTAGAGTCAGCAGCCATAGAAGAAGAATGTCCTTTCGAACCTCGAGGATTTTTACTATAACTAGTCATTACCTAGACAAGGGCTCTAGAGAGTTTTGAAAGGAATATGAAAGAGAATAAAAATCATTTCAAAACCCTTATATATAAAGAAAAATGTCAAATTGTAGTGCACAAAATTTTCTTCATATGTACGACTGTAAATTGTATGGGACAAAAATGTTTTCATACTTACGAATGAAAACTACCAAAGATGAAACAACTTTTCCTACAACATAATTTCTGAGGTGTCTTTTCATGCTGGCTTTTTAACCACTCAATTTTATAGACGAGCATGTGTTCATCCAGAATGATTAGAAAACTTAAGATCATATTAAAAATGGTTAGGTTTATCCCCTTTAGAAATTGACATCTGGATCGTACAGACAAAGATGATTTCATACGTACGATCAGTAATAAATAGCTTAACCTAAATGATAAAATCATCCCCATTCACACAGACAAACCCATGCAAGTTATGTCATATGATGACATCATCATACAATATGAAACCTTTAAAAAATTGAGGTTTAGTGTGCTCAGCTCCCAAAATAATCATATATACACTACAAAATTCATTGAGGATGAAAAAATATTCGTACAATATGAATTGAACACTTAGAGAGTAATACATAAAAATAAAAAAAAACTTATCAAAATAAATCATCACAATAAATGACATGCTTCCAGACTAAAAACACACAAAACAAAACCAAATGGAATGAACACACAAAAAAAAAAAAAAAACATAAATAGAAAACTAAACAAACACACACATAAAAAAATATATCAATTTTGCAGTAGATTTTATCTATACATTAAGATCAATCATACGTAACCTCATTCTTAAGGTGCTAAATTTGTCAAAGGCTAGTGGTTTGGTAATAATATTTGCAACTTAATTTTCTATAGAAACATGATTCAATTCAATCTCTCCTTTTGATATGATATATAATGAAGTGATGCCTTATGTCTATATATTTGGTTCTTAAATATTGGATAGGATTCTTTGAAATACAAATGACACTAATATTATCACAAAAAATTAGAATTATGTCTATTAAGAATCCTAATCCTAAATGAATTAATTATTATTTCAATCAAAGTACTTGTGCCATGCAATTTCCTTAGGTAATGTATTCAGTTTCAGCAATAGATATGGCTACAGAATTCATTTTCCTACTAAACCAAGAAACTAAGGAATTTCTTATAAGTTGAAAAGTTCCAGATGTACTCTTTTGATTAACCCTTTAACATGCAGTGTCTAAATTAAAATATCTAACAATTTCAAATGAAGAGCTGTACTTAGGATATAAAATCTCTAAGTTCTGAGTTCCTAAAAGTATATCAAAATACTTTTTATTATTGTCAAATGTGACTCTTTTGGATAAGATTGAAATCTAGCACATAAATAAATATTAAACATTATATCTTATCTACTAACAACCAAATAAAGCAATGATCTAATTATATCTATAAATTTCTTTTGATCAACAGATTTATCTTTTGGGTCCTTATCCAATTGAACTGAGGAACTCATTGGTGTAGTTACTAGTTTAGTATTATCCATTTCAAATTTCTTGAGGATGTCCTTAATATACTTTGACTAACTAAGAAAAATTCCCTCCTTATTTTAATTAATGCTAAAATGAAGAAAATAACTCAGATCTCCCATTAAACTCATCTAAAATTCACTACTTATTATTTTAGAAAAATTATCACATAGATTTTTATTTATAGATCAAAAAATGATATTTTTAACATATATTTAAATAATGAGTATGTCTTATCCTAATTACTTCAAAAAGTGAGTGGTGTCTAATTACTTCAAAAAGTGAGTGGTGTCCATACTTCCTTTTAAAAATGATTTATTTAAAAGTGCTCTGAAGGCACTAGAAAGTTTGTTAGGGATTTTAAGCCCTTCTGAACTAGTCTAAGCCCCCTCTAACTAGTCCAAAACCTAACCCAGGGGGGGGGGGGGGGTGAATTGGTATTTTAATAATCTTTCGATCAAAACACAATCATAAAACAAAAACCAAGATTGACCACAGAAATCAAAGTGTGGAAAATAAATACGGAAGAAGTAATAAAGAACAAAGAAATTTATAGTGGTTTGGTCAACACGACCAACCCTGGTGAGGCAGAGAACCCAAATCCTTTTGCTTCATCTAGAAGCAGGCAGAGAACCCAATTCCTTTTGCTTCCTCCTAAAGCAGGAAGAGAACCTTTATCAGATGTTAAAGTTTACCTCTCTAGAACCCCCAAGGAATTAAGGATGTTGAATAGAGAATAAACTTCTCCTTATAAGATCCTTGCTAGGAGCAACTTTTGTGAACTCCCTCATAAACTTCTCCTTATAAGATCCTGTCCCTTTCTCTCCCTCTCCTCTTTTCTCTCTCAGGTTAGAACAACAACAAAAGAAGTTCTAAAGGGTAGAACAAGATATATTAAATAGAAGAGCTTCAGAATAGCTCTTATTTTATATAGGTAAACTTTATCATCCAGGACAATATGAATATCATCTTGGTCGATCAGCATAAATTTCACTTAATCAGCCCAATCAGATTGGGACAATCAGAAGAATTTTTGTCATATCATTCATTCCAATATAATATCATCCTGTATGATCAATACAATTCCTTGAATATCGTCTAGACAATCGCTCTGAAAGGATGTCTGAACTCTGAAAAAATAGCTTGATCATCCAGGCTGAACTCATAAACATCCTGACTGATTAGTTCAAATCTAAGGAAAACTATCCTGAACATCACCTTGAATAGAAGCTGACAGATGTCAATTGTCCAAGAGATTGTCCTGGACGATCCTGTGATCATCCCGGATGACATGATCATGCAATCAAACCTTAATTTCTTTCCTTAATTACTATACTAATTTATGCATAATTATGCTGCATCGTTCAGGCCTATGTCCAAAAATAAAGAATACCTAATAGATCTGGTGGTTGATTCTTTCTGATTTAAGCCTATTGTCCAGGTCGATAAGAATATCATCCAGGATGATATGCTTAATGATAGCTACCTTAACAGGATGCCTTAATTAGGGTTCCTATTTTTAGCTGATTGTTTAGGATAATTTTTGGATCGTCCTAGATAATGTGATCAAAATAGAGAACTCTAATAAATAGACATAAATTTTCCCTTATGTGTGTGTGTGTAAGATTACTTAGCATCAGGAACCACATCATTTACAATAGACTCAAGAAAGAAAAAATTACAATCTGTCTCAAACCTAATCTTCCAAATTTTGAACTGGCTTGAGTTGCACTCGATCTTGTGGATCTGAAGAGTTAGTAGGGAAGGCAGTCATAGAAAATTATAAATGTTTTATATCATCAAAATTCTATTCTATGAAATGAGATTTGCAACAAAATAATCTAAGTAGTTCAAGAACAGTTTAAAAGAAATAGTGATAAGAAACAAAACATAGTTTTAACTATCCAATAGTAGAATTAAAGCAACTAATAAAACTAACTACTCCTCCCTTTTGACATCACAAAAAGGAGGAAGAAAGTAAATAGAAATAAGGCAGAGACTGAAAAACATAAACAAACTAAAAAAATGAAAAACACAAGTACAGAAGAAAAAGAAAGGTTTTTTTTTTTAAATCAAAGCATGAATATGATAAGTTTTTCATGTGATTGAATTAAAAATTTGTAAGAATCAATGAGTTAACATCATCAAAATCCGAGAAAATGGTAGAATAACTGATCCTGTTGGCCTTAACTCAGACTTCTCCCAAGGGAAACCATCTTTTGAGAACAAGGATCTAAATCATAAAAATCAATTGGATAAGAAAAAGAAATATGTTCAAAACTTAGTTTCAAAAAAATATTTTATACAATATTATATCAAAGTAATTAGTTATAATAATGAAATCTTAAATCAAGCCTTTGAAAAATATCAAGTGATATATGAATTCTTCTAAGATTTAAAAATTTTGAAAGAGAAGAAGCTTGCTTTTGGTGGGCTCATTTTAGGCCTCTTGTCAATTTGATTGGCACTCTTTGCACATCTTTTGATTTTTTATATACTTTGTGTATATTTTTAAATTTGACGTCATTGTCCATCTTTTGATTTTCGGATCATTGTTTTTTTTTTTTGTAAGCTAGATCCCTTTTTCAAAATTCTTAAGAATTCTTAGTTATGATTATATCTTCCAAAAATTAGAGAACAAAAACTCTAATATAAGGAAGAATGAATCACAAAATAGAATAAAAAAATCATATGATAAATTCAATGACAAGATTACAAAAATTTGAAGGTAAATAAAGACTTTAAATATTGTATATACAAAATAAATTACTGTAGCAAGATTGAAAAGATCTCAATTTCAATAACTAGTTGTTAATATGAGATAGATTTTTGTTTAGAAAAGAAAATCCCACCACTAAAAGAAGTTAGAGAGAATGAAACAATCAACGATATTTTCCCCCTTTAACTGATTTAGAGATGTACATCTTTGTCTTACATATTTCCAAAAAAAAAAAACTGTATAAAATATCAATTCAACAATGATTAAAAAAATCATACATAAAAAAATAAATCAATAAACAAAAACAAAATAATGAGAAAATATAGAAATACAATAATAGAAAAAAATAGATCAGAAATAAGTAAGAATCAAGTTCATGCATTTATGTCAATAACACCCAATCTAATCATTAAAGTGCTAAAATTGTCGAAGGCCAGTGGTTTAGTAAAGATGTTAGCCAGTTGATTCTCAGTTGCCATATGGTTTAACTCAATATCTCTTTTGGTCACATGGTCTCTAATAAAATGATGCCTTATGTCAATGTACTTGGTCCTTGAATGTTGGATAGGATTCTTAGAAATGTAGATGGTACTAGTGTTGTTACAAAGGATTGAAATTGTGCCTACAAGTGATCCTAAATCTAGAACTTGCTGCTTCAACCAAAGGACTTGGACCACACAACTTCCTAAGGCATTGTACTCAGCTTCAGAAGTGGAAAGTGCAATAAAGTTTTGCTTCCTACTAGACCAGGAGACTAAAGACTGTCCTATGAATTGGAAAGTCCAAGAAGTGTTCTTTCTATTCACCTTAGAACCTACAGAATCAGAATATCCAATAATATCAACACAAGTGCTGTACCTAGTATACTATATTCTTTATTTTTGGGTTCCTAAGAGGTATCTAAAAATTACCTTAATTATAGTCAGGTGGGATTCTTTAGGATCAGAATCTAGTACAGATATAAACACTAAATATTATATCAGGTCAGCTAACATTTAGGTAAAGTAAAGATCTAATCATCCCTCTATACTTCTTTTGATCAACAGACTTTTCATTTGGGTCCTTATCCAACTAAACTATAAAGGTCATGTGAGTATTAATTGGCTTAGCTTTATCCATTTCATACTTCTTTAAGATGTTCTTTATGTATTTTGATTGATTTAAAAAGGTTCCATCATCTAATTGTCTTATGTTAAATCCTAAGAATTAGGACAACTCTCCCAACATACTCATCTCAAACTCCTTACTCATTATTTTAAAAAAATCATCACATAGCCTTTTATCTGAAGATCCAAACAGTATATCATCAATATTGATCTAAACAATGAGTAAATCATCTAATACTTTCCTCAGAAAAAGGATAGTGTCTACACTCCCCTTAATAAACTCCCTCTCTAGTAAGAATGTGCTAAGCCTCTCATACGAAGCTCGGGTGCATTCTTTATTCCATATAAATCCTTTTTTAATTTTAAAACCTGATTTAAAAATTAAAAACTCTCAAAACCTGGGGTTGCTCTACAAATACATAATCTTTTATTACCCCATTTAAAAATTCAATCTTAATGTCCATTTGGAAAAGCTTAAATCCCTTATAACGGGCAAATACTAGTAATACTCTAATGGCTTCCATTCTAGCTACAGGGGCAAAGGTCTCCTCAAAATCATTCCCTTATATTTGGTCACTAATTTTATTTTATTCCTAACCACCACACCAGAATCATTCATTTTATTCTTAAAGACCCATTTGGTTCCAACTATACTTTGTCCCATTGGTCTTTCTATAAACTCCCAAACATCATTCCTAACAAATTAGTTTAACTCCTACACGGCTTATCCAAAACTCATCATAAAGGGCTTGATTGATGTTGGTGGGTTCAATCATTGAGATAAAGATAGAGTGGTTCACTTCCTACCTAAGTCAATGCCTAGTCCTAAAACTTTCAAAATGGTCTCCTAAGATCAATTCTTTAGGATGACTTGAAGAATATCTCCAATCATTAGGCAAGGTGTGTGTAGGTTCAAACCTTTCCTCCAGATCTATATTTTCTACTCCTTAGATAATCTCACCTACTCCTTTAGTGTTTTGGGGCTCTACCCTCCTCTCCAAATTTTTAACTCCAGTGTTATTCTCTCCAACTTCATCTTCCTCCTAAACTCTAGACTTCTTAGGATTAGATTCATCAAACACTACATGAGTTGTCTCCTCCACCACTAACTTCCTTTTATTAAAGGCCATAAAGGATTTTCCCATACTTGAATATTCTAAGAACACTACTTCATCATATTTTGGGTCAAATTTCCCTATGTGTGACTTCTCATTATTATGAATAAAAACCTTACAGCCAAAGACATGGAGATGAAAAAAAAAAAAGACATGGAGATGGTAAAAATTGGGTTTCCTACCCTTGAGGATCTCATAGGGTGTCTTATCAAGTTTGGCTCCAATATTCACCCTATTCAACACATAACAAGCTGTGTTTACCGCTTCATTTCAAAATTATTTTGGAAGTGAAAATTCAGCTAGCATGGCTCTAACGGCTTCAACTAAGTTCTAATTCTTTATTTCAGCTACCCCGCTCTACTGAGGGGTCCAAGGAGTAGAGAAGTTATGACTAATCCACTCATCCTCACAGAAGTCTCTAAATCACTCATTTTCAAACTCTCCCCCATGGTCACTATGGATGGTCAAAATCTCACAACCTAACTTTTTCTGAATCCAAGTGAAGAAGGATCTAAACTCATCAAAAGACTCATTCTTATGTGACAGAAATCTAATCCATGTAAATCTCGAGTAGTCATCGACAATTATGAAACCATAGATTTTTCCTCCTAAGCTGGTAATGCTAATGGGTCCAAACAAATCCATGTGAAGGACTTCTAAAGGTCTAGAGGTGCTAATGTCCTTAATGGAGTGAAAAGAGGAATGAACTTGTTTTCCTAGTTGGTAGGCATCATAAAGGTGGCCTTTTGAGAATTTAAGTTTTGGGACACCTCTAACTAGGTCTTTTTGGGTCACTCTCCTAAGGATTTTTATACTAGCATGACATAATCTCCTGTGCCATAACCATAAATCATCAGGAGTAGTTTAATATTATTTAAGTCAAGCAATTAAACATTATTGATCTGCATTCCCTACATAAAAATATTATTATTTAAGCTTATAATGTAAGTATTAGTCAAAAAATTTATGATGAATCGCTTATCGCAAAGCTGACTGATGTTGAGTAAGTTGTGTTTTAGTCTATCTACAAGCAAAACTTTTTTTAATCAAAAGGTTCTTGGAGTTTCCAATTATACCAGCACCGACTACCTTCCTGGTGGTGTTGTCTCCAAGAGTAACCTTGTCTCCTGTCCTGGTCTCCAATAGAATGAATTGATTGGCATCTCCAATCATATGTCCCGAGCATCCGCTGTCTAGGTTCCACATGCTCTCATGAGTCCTTTTGTGAGAGAAAGCCTGCAAAATCATCAAATATCAGATTTAGGAACCTAAACAGGTTTGGGTCCCTTCTTATGAAAAGAAGAATGCAATTCATGTGTGTTATGCTGTGAATCATGCAATTTTGGTCTCCACACCCAATATGTACTATGGTGAATGATGTAAGTGTGTGCAACGTGTCCTAACATGCAACATGAAAAACATCTAACACCAAGAAAAGGATGCACTAATCAACTTAGGTGGTGAGGCTTCCTTTTATGTGTTACATGCAATGATCATTTTCTATTTTCAAAAACTTTGAGATTTACTAATTTCTTAAATTCCTTTTCTAACTCAGCATGGGATGACTTCAAGGAATCATGTGCATCAGATAATTCAGTATGCTCTTTGTTTAATTCATCAAATTCATCAAGTAATGACATGTGATTACTATCAATTGTAGAATAATCTTTAAGAAGAATTTCATGCTCTTTTTTTAAATTTTAAAACTCCAATTTCAGCTACCATGCTTTTTCTTAAGTTTCTTATATGGTGCATGAATTCTCTCAAAAGTTTCAACTAATTGATTATAGGTTGGTTCACATACCCTATCTTGATCAGATTGTTTAAGTTGATTATCAGCCATTAAACCCAAGTTTGTGGTTTCCTCCTCTGCTTTAGTCTCAGAGGAGTTAGATGTAGAATTCTCCTAGAATGCATTTTGGAATCGCTTCTTATCCTTCATGTATTTGGGTTTCTCCTCACCCTTCTCCTTACTTGGGTGTTTCTTAAGTGTAGGACAATTTGCTTTAACATGTCCAGGCTTTCTGCATTCAAACCAAACAACATCAAAAGAACTTTTATAATTTTTGCTATACTTACCTTTTCCACTTCTAATGGTCTTTATGCTTCTTCCTTAGAAAACTTTTGAATTGCCTAGTGATGAAGGCAACAACATTATTTTCAGATCCGAAAGAATTAGTGTTAATGTTGTTAGCTTTTATTGCATAATTTTCTCCTTCTTTTTCTCACATGTATCAAGATTTTTTTGATTTACCCCATGCTCGTAAGCAATGAGTGATTCAAGTAAGTTATCAATCAAATAAGTATTCAAATTTATAGATTCAGTAATTGCAGTGATCTTAGCATCAAAAGAAGAAGGCAAGCATCTCAAAATTTTATTGACCCTTTCATAATTAGTTAGCTCTCTTCCTAAAGCATGCAATGAGGTAACAATTTGAGTAAACCTTGTATACATTTTACAAATTGATTCAGAAGGTTTAATATGAAAAAGTTTTTATTCATGCAATAAAATATTCAATCAAGATTGTTTAACATCATTGGTTCCTTCATAAGTTACACACAATTTATCCCAAATTTCTTTACCTGTAGCACAAGTTGAAACACGCATATAATCTTCATATTTCAAAGCAATAAAAAAATAGTTCAAGCATTTTGCATTAAGTTGTGCTAAATCTACTTCATCAAAAGTCCATTCAGTAAAAGGAATTTCAGTTTTAATGCTATTAAGTTCACGAGAAGGTGGTGTATAACTTTCTTTAACAAGCATCCACATATGATAATCAAGCATTTGTAAAAAAGTAGACATGCAAGTTTTGTAAAAATCAAAAGAAACATTATCAAACAAAGGTGGATTAGTAATAGAATATCCTTCCATTGTATTACGATTACTAAAGTTAGCCATTAATGAAAATTAAAAAAGATTTCAAATTTAACTTTATGAATCCCGCTCTAATACCAGTTAAAAGTGCTCTGAAGGCACTAGAAAGTTTGTTAGGGATATTAAGCCCTTATGAACTAGTTGCAAGGCTAACCAAGAGGGGGTGAATTAGTATTTTAAAAATCTTTCTATCAAAATATGATCATAAAAGAAAAACCAAGATTCACCATAGAAATCAAAGTGTGGAAAATAAATATGGAAGCAGTAATAAAGAACATAAAAATTTATAGTGGTTTGGTCAACATGACCTACATCCACTCCTTGGAGGCGCCCTCCGAGTATTGCACTAAACTCAGTGTCTCTCCTTTTACTCCCATAGAAAGGCAGAGAAGCTTATACAAACCTCTTTTCCACCAACCCAAGTGAGGTAGAGAGCCCAACTCCTTTTGTCTGCTCTAGAAGCAGGCAGAGAACCCAACTCCTTTTTCTTCCTCCTGAAGTAGGCAGAGAAAACAACTCCTTTTGCTTCCTCTTGAAGCTGGCAGAGAACCTAACTTCTTTTGCTTCCTTCTGAAGCAGAAAGAGAACCTTGATTAGATATTGAAGTTTACCTCTCTAGAACCCCTAAGGAACTAAGGACGACTGCTAGAGAAGTTGATGACAGATCCTTACTTGGAGAAACCTTTATAAACTCCATCACAAACTCCCCCTCACAAGATCCTCTCTCTCTCTCTCTCTCCCTCTCTCCCTCTCCTCTTGGCTCTCTCAGGTTAGAACAATAGCAAAAGATGCTCTAAAGGGTATAAAAAGATCTCTTAAATAAAAGAACTTTGGAATAGATTTTATTTTAGACAAACTAACTTTATCTTCTAGGATGATATGATTATCGTCCTGACTGATCAGCATAAATTTTGGTCAATCAGCCTGGTCGATTTGGGATGATCAAAAGATTTTTGGTCATATCATCCAGACCAATATAATATCATAATGTACGATCAGTATAATTCCTTAAATTTAATCCAGACAATCGCTCTTAAAGGATATTTGGATGATAAAAAAATAGCTTGATTGTGGAGGCTGATCTCATAATCGTCCTGGTCGATTAGTTCAAATCCGAGTAAAATCATCCTGAACATCGCCCTGACTAGAAGCTGGCTGATGTCAATCATCCAAGAGATCATCTCGGACAATCCTGCAATTATCCCAGATAATTACTTTTCTTAAATACTAGATTAATTTAGGTATAATTATGATGCATCATCTAAGCCAATGTCTTGGATGATGTCAAAAAATAAAGAATACCTAAATAGATCTGGCAGGTGATTCTTTTTGATTTGAGCCTATCATCCTGGCTGATACGAATATCATATAGGATGATGTTCTTAATGATGGCTGTCTTAACTAGGATGCCCTAATTAGGGTTTCTATTTTTAGCTAATCATCCAGAATGATTTTTGGATCAACCCAGACAATGTGATCAAAATATAGAACTCTTATAAATAGATAAAAAATTCCCCCCATATGTGTGTGTGCAAGGTTACTTAGCATTAGAAACTACATCATTTATAATAGACTCTAGAAAGGAAAAATTACAAATGAACTCAGACTGAATCTACCCAATCTTGAGCTAGCTTGAATTGCACTCGATCTTGTGGACCTGAAAAGTTAGTATGCAAGGAAGTCCTAGAAAATAATGAATGTTTGCTATCATCAAAATTCTAATCCATGAAATCAGATTTGCAACACTATTTAATAAGAAAGTGCTTAACCTCTCATATAAAGACCTAGGTGCCTGTTTTTTCCTTTTTTAATTTAAACACATGATTAGGGAACTTAGAATTTTTAAAATCTAGAGGTTGCTTAATATAAACATCCTCTTGTATCACCCCATTCAAAAAGATACTCTTAACATCCATTTGATATAATTTATATCCTTTAAAATAAGCAAAGTCTAATAAAACCCTAATTACTCCAGGTCTTACTATAGGGGCTAAAGTATCTTCAAAATTAATACCTTTAATTTGATTATACCCCTTAGCCACAAATTTAGCCTTATTTTTAATAATAACTCCAGAATCATTCATTTTATTTTTGAACACCCACTTAGTTCTGCCTACACTTTGATTCTTTGGCCTTTCAATCAATTTCCAAACATCATTCCATTCAAATTGATTCAACTCTTCTTGCCTGACCAAAATCACAAATTCATCCAAAAGTACTTGATTACAATTTGTGGGTTCAATTTTTGATATAAAGGCGAAATGGTTTACTTCTTTGCTAAGTCCATGCCTAGTCCTAACACCCTCACTTTGTTCACGTAAAATCAATTCCTTAGCGTGTTTTTTAGAAAATTTTTATTATTTAGGCAAAGGATTTTCTATTTCCACATTCTCTTCTAAATCAATGTTTTTTATTCTTTTAGAGTTATTTTCAATATGATCCACTTCAAAATTTGGCTCTTCTAAAATTTTAGATTCATTAAACACAACATGTGTGGTCTCCTCAACTATCAAAGTTCTTTTATTAAGAACTCTATATGATTTTCCAAAACTAGAGTATCAAAAAAAAATTCCTTCATCAGATTTTTAATCAAATTTTCCTAAATAAGATTTTCTATTATTACAAATGAACACCTTACATCCAAAAACATGTAAATGTGATAAATTTGGTGTCCTACCCTTATGAAACTCATAAGGTATTTTATTCAATTTTGATCTAATATTCACCCTATTTAGAACTTAACAAGTTGTACTAACCACTTCAACAAAAAAAAAATCGGAAGTGAATATTCTACCAATATGGCTTTAACGATTTCAATTAATATTCTATTATTTCTTTTAACTATCCCATTCTACTAAGGGGTCCTAGGTGCTGAAAAGTTATGATCAATTCTTTTTTTCTTTACAGAACATCTCAAATTTTTTATTTTCAAATTCTCCTTCATGATCACTTTAAACAGATAAAATTTTACATCCTAGCTTCCTCTAACTCCAAGTCAAAAAGTTTTTAAATTCTTCAAATAACTCACTCTTACAAAATAAAAATTTAACCCAAGTAAATCTAGAAAAATCTTCAATAATTACAAATCCACATACCTTACCTCCTAAACTTATATTGCTAATGGGTCCAAAAAAATCCATATGAATAATCTATGAAGGTTTGCTAGTTCTAAGATCCTTAATGGAATGAAAGGAGGACTTCACCTATTTTCCTAATTGATATGCATCACACAGGTGATCCTTAGTAAAGTCTAGTTTTGGTATACCTATAGCAAGTTCTTTTCGGTTAATTTTTCTAAGGCTTTTCACACTAGCATGAAAAAGTCTCATATACCATAACCATGATTAATCAGAAATTATTTTCAAATAATAAATATTATGATATTTAATATAATTTAAATCTAGCATATACACATTATTTACCCTAGCTCCATATAGTACATCGTTTCCATTTTGACTTAATATATAGCTAGTTAGAAAAAAATTAACACTATAACCTTTATCATATAACTGACTAATATTCAAAATATTATGCTTTACACCTTTTACAAGTAAAACATTCTCAATGAAAAAGTTCTTGAAGTTTCCAAACATACTTGTGCCTATCACTTTCTTAGTGGTATTATCTCCTAGTGCAACCTTGTTTCCATTTTTGGCTTCCAGCGATATGAAATGTGTAGTGTCTCAAGTCATATGCTTTTAACATTCGCTATGTAGGTACCAAATTCTCACACATGGTATTATATGAGAGCATTTCTACAAAATAATCAAACATTAGTCTTGGGAACCCAAACAAGTTTGGGTTCTCCTTTTGACAAAATTAAACTAGACGCATATATGATATAACTTATTTTATGCATCTTTGGTCTCCACACTAGATATAATTTTCTATCAATAATGAAAGTGTGGGATATGTGCCCAATCATGCCCCAAGAAAAAACATTTAAATCTAGGAAAAGTTTTTTTAATTTATTTATGTAAACTTGTCTTTCCTAGGTAATATGATTTTTGTCAGAATTAAAAAATTGTTCAGGTATAGGTAGAATCCTATTCTTTTCATATGTATCTAATTGTGCTTTAAAGAATGAGTTTACACTTTCTAATACAACATTGTCCACTTTTAAATAGTGCTCTCTACTATCAGATTCATCCATAAAAGTTTTAAAATCATTTTCAAGTTCAGTGTGGGAAGTTTTTAATAATTCATGTTGTTTATTCAATTCATCATACTCATCTAACAATTTTATGTGGTTACTATCAATTAGTGCACGATCTTTCTTAAGAATTTCATACTCTTTTTGTCATTCAATGATATCTAAATTTAACCTATCATGCATCATTTTAAGTTTTCTTTATGCCGTATGAATTCTTTTAGAATCTTTAACTAACTCATCATAGTTTAAGTCACATACCTCTTCTTGATCTGATTGATCAAGTTTGTCGGCCATCAAGCACAAATTTATGACTTCTTCCTCTACCTTTATTTCTAAAGAATCTGAAGCTGAGTCCGCAAGAAAAATTCTCTAAAATCTCTTCTTACCCTTCCTCACATTTGTTTTCTCCTTCACCTTTTGCTTACTTGGAATGGATTTAAGATTAGGATAGCCCAATTTGATATGTCTAGGTTTCTTATATTCATAGTAAATAACATCATTAAAAATATTAACATTTTCGTGGAACTTACCATTATTCCACTATTGGCATCTCTATTGCTTCTTTTTTAGAAAACTTATGAATAGCCTTATCATCAAGGCAATGTCATTCTCATCCTCAGGTTGTGACTGATAACTCTCAGGGTCATCCAAATTCATTGCTATGCTCTTCTCCTTTTTCTTCTCACCTACATCAATCTATCGTTGAGTCAATCCTTGTTTCTAAGCAATTAGTATTTCAAGAAGATTGTCAATAGAATATACATTTAAATTTTAGACTCTATAATAGAAGTTATTTAAGTATTATAAGTGGTAGGAAAAAAATGAAAAAATTTATTAACTTTTTCTACATTCGTTAATTCCCTACCTAAATCATACAAGGAAGTGACTATTTGAGTGAAACATGTGTATATGTTAGAAACTAATTCATTTGGTTTCTTGCGAAATAGTTCATAATCATGTAATATATATTTAATTTAGATTGTTTTAATTTGTTAGTCCCTTTATATGTGATAAAAAGTCTATCCCAAATTTATTTTCCACTTTAATAAGTAGAAATACGCAGGTAGTCTTCAGATTTAAGAGCATAGAAAAAATTATTCAAACATTTTATATTTAACTGTGCTAAGTCTCATTTTTCTACAGTCTAGTCAATAAAGGGTGTTTCTATTCTAATGTCATCTACAAGTCTAACAGGCCTAGTGTACCCATCCTGAATAAAATCTACATTCGATAATTAAGCTATTGAAGAAAAGTAGACATTTATAATTTTCAAAAATCAAAAGGGATGTTATCAAATAATGGGGGTCTATTGATTGAATATCCTTCAGGTGTGTTAAGGTTTCCTAAATTAGTCATAATCATTTTTCAAAAAGTAATCTAAAGTTTAAATTTAGACGTAGGCTCTGATACTCATTGAAAAGTCCGTATAGGTATTAGACCTATGCATTTTTCCCATGGCTAACCAAGAGGAGATTGAATTGGTAATTTAAAAAACCCCTCCTGAATAAAAAAACCATTTCTATTAATTTCACAATCTGTTTCTTTTAAAAAATTAAAATTTTCAACCACAATAATAAATTGCTAAAAAATAAAATGCAAAAATATAAAAAGAACGCAGTAATTTATAATGGTTTGGTCCAACAAGACCTACGTCCACTCCCTGAAGACTCCCTCTTCAGATATTGCACTATAACTAAAGTGACTCTTCTTTTACCCTCATAGCAAGGCGGAGAAGCCTTTATAAATTTCCTCTCTTCCAACAATCCTGATGCGCCAAAGTACTGTTGTCATTTCACACCCTCCAAGTATCGATAGAGTACCATCATTCTTTCACACTCTCTAGGTGACGGTAGAGTATCATCATCCTTTCACACCCTTTAAATATTGGTAGAGTACTGTTGTCCTTTCACACACTCCAAGTGTTAGTAGAGAATGGATCTTCTCAAAAGGTCTTCCCTCGAGCAACTAGAAAGAAGAAAGGAAGAGAATTGACACAAAAACAAAAGAGATTCTTACATTTTTATAATCTTATGAATCCCACTCACTCCACTTTCAAGAACTCTCTCTCAAACACTCTCCCAAATCACCCTTTCACTTGCTCTCTAAGAAATCTTGAAGACAAGATTCATCCAAGTAAGTTTCTAAGGACTTTTTATGTGAAAGACAGAAAAAACCATCCAGAAAATTCAAATTTTAATTTTAAGCATCCATGATCATATAGTATGATCAAAATCATCCTAGACGAATAGTTCAAAATTTTCTCGTATAATCTTGTATGAAATATTTTTGAATAAGCATATCATATAGTACGATATGTATATCATACAATACAAACAATTATAAAAAATTTTCTATTCATCAAAACAAAAAGATACCCTACAATTTTGTACTATGAACATCATCTGTACAAACTCCAGATCATCCTGGATGAATAGTTCAAAAAATTTTCCTATTTATAAGGAAAAAATTGTTCACATCATTTTCTCACTCTAGACATCATATATACAAACTCCAAATCATCTTGGATAAATAATTAGAAAAACTTACTTATTAGCACACCTAAAAATGTTCGCATTATTTTTGTACTCTGGACAATGTCTATACATAGCCGACTTTATAAAGTACAAACAATACTTAGAAATTTTTTCCATCCATGCTTTGGTTAACTACATGCTAGAAAAAATAACTAAACAAATCATCCCGTAGGAATTAAAATCATATAGTATGATTAGTTTAAAAAAGTACAGGTTTTAAACACTCCCCAGTGTCTGTGTGCACGGTTATCCAATTACTATAACACTCTCTTAGACTTAATAAAACAATAAAATACAGACTCTATTTATAATGAACCCTAATTTAATCTGACTTGAACTCTTCAATAGTCTGGTGTATGATTTCTCTATAATATTAGTACATACACGCAACAAAAGCAATATATCTAATATAGGTTAAGAGAAACAATAATCAAAAAAATAATATTTGATATCATAAAAAAGACACAAGTTATAAAAACATAGTTATGAAAACTAAGTTGTAAGAAATAGTATAAAAGAACAGAAGAAAAAACACTATTAAACAAAACCATCCTACTTCCCATGTAAAGCATTTTGAATTCCCAAGAGGCAAATCTAGCATTAAACCTGAAAATTTTTATCAAAAAGAAAACTTTTCTTATGACCAGTATAAATTGGAGTGCCTGGTTAAAAAAAGGGAAGATTTTGTATAGAAAAACCAGTGAAATTGGAGATACGATTGATATTCTTTTGATTCATGCATTTCCTCAGAATGAAAGAGCATTTCTTGAGGTTAAATTTTAGACCACTTTCCTCACTAAACTTCAAAAGAAAATTATAAACCTTCTTGACATTTTTTGATTGATCCTTTGAAAAATATAATGGAATCATCAGCAAAAACTAAATGAGAAATAAACATACCAACCATATTAATGTAAAGCAGACTTTCATATTAAGAAAATTAAGTATGTAAGGCACTAGATAAATATTTAGCAACAGTAATAAAGATAACATGAGAGAGAAGGTCTCCTTGCTTAATACCCTAATGAGCTTGTAAAAAACCATTATTTTTAGCATTAATAATAATGGAATATTAAACAATTATAACAATTTTGGAAATTAAAGCTATAGAAACATCATTAAAACCAAAAAGATGCAAAACTCTAAAAATAAAATTTCATTTGATAGTGTCATTAAGCTTTATAAATGTCAAGTTTGTTCACCATATTAGTATCTAAGGTTTTCACATCAATATCATGAATGTGTTCTTGGGCTAACAAAACATTGTCCACAATACTCCTCCCTTTAACAAAACCAGTATGGTGCTGAGAAATAAACTTGCAGAAGAAATTAGCCATGCAAGAAGCAAGAATTTTAAAAATAATCTTATTAAAAGTAGAGCAGATCGAGACTAACAGTCTTGTAATCAGTCAAACAAGTAGGATTATCACATTTAGAAATAATTACAATAGAATGCTGGGAAAATATTTTGGAATAGCCATACCCACCAAAAAAACCATTAACAACTCTACACAAGTAATCTTTAATAATGTTCCAGCAATTTTAATAAAAAGAAATAGTTAAGCTATGAGGGCTAGCCAAAACATCTTTATTCATATCCATAAGGATATTCTGAATCTCAATGTCATGCATGCAATTATTAAACTGAACATTATTCTCTTCATTAATAATAGTATATGTTAGTGTTTTTTTTATTATTTTAAGAAATATTTATTGAACTTATAGTTGATAGTGAGTCAAAATGTGATGAATATGATAATTATAAGACCACTCATTTCCAACTTCATATATGCATTGAAATATTAAAAAACAATTGTTAAGTTGAACTTATTCCTATCATTTGATAGAGTATCTTGAATTTTAACAAAATAAATAACATATTATTTCTTAAAATCTTAAGATAAGTCTTATTTCTATACATTCATTGAAGGGTTATTATAAGTGAACTTTCTCCTCAACTAGCAATCACCCATTATTATTTTAGCCCAACCCAATGTTAAAAGTTCGTTAGGGATGTTAAGCCCTATAGAACTGGCCCAAGCTAACCATGAGGGGGGGGGGGGGGGTGAATTGGTATTTTAAAAAAATTCTTTTCAACAAGAAGTAAAAATCTCATAAATCAAAAATCACCACAAGAAAAATAAGCACGGAAAATTTAAAGTGCGGAGCAAGAAATAAGAACACATAAATTTATAGTGGTTCGGTCAAGTCGACCTTACGTCCACTCCCCGGAGGCGCCTCCGAGTATTGCACTACAATCGTGATCTCCTTTAGCCCCCTCAGCTAGGCGGAGAAGCCTTTACAAAGAACCCTTTTTTGCCACCCCAGCAAGGCAAGAGAACCTATTCTGCTTTTGCTTCCTCCTGAAGCTGGCAGAGAACCACAATCAATATGCTGAATCCTTACCTCTCCGACCCTTCCATGGATAGGAAAATCTAGACGAAGAGAAAAATAGATTGCGAATCTCTTGAAGCACCCCTTGTGAATTCCCCTCACAAGCTCCCCCTCACAAGATCCTCTCCCTCTCTCTCTCTCTCTCTCCTCAAGGTCTTCTCAGGTCAAGGCAGCAGGAAAAGATTGTTCAAAAATGTTGAACAAGAACTCTTAAAATAGAAGAGCTTCAAAGGTGCTCATTTATTGCATGTTGGCCGACAATATCGTCCAGGACGGTATGGAAATTGTCCTGTTCGTATCAAGTACCATAATCTCAGAAAATCGCCAGAGCATTGCCCTGAATGCAAAATTGGATATTGAAAATTGGCTTGATCGTCCAGGACAATCTCACGATCATCCAGGACGATCAGTTCAAATCAGAGCAAAATCATCCAGAGCATCGCCCTTAATTTGTGCTGACCGATATTTATCGTCCAGAAGTAACTAAGGTTTTTTGAATAGATCATCCTGGCCGATCTTGCAACCGTCCAGGATGATGTGATCATATTAATCATCCTTAATTACTTCCTTTATTTGTTTGATTAATTAAGGCATAATTATGAATATCGTCCAGGCCGATCAAAGATCATCCTAGCCGATTTCCAAAAATACAGAATACCTTAATTATTTATGACGACAATTTCTTTCTGTTTTGAGCTTATCGTCCTGGCCGATACACGTATCATCAAGGCTGATCTGTTAATGAAGACTACCTTAATTAAGAATCCCTGATAGAATTTCTGTTTTAAGCCAGATCGTCTCGGACGATGTAAATATCGTCCTGGCCGATTTGAGTTAAAATAGAATTTCTATGTCTCTCAAGTGTGTGTGTGTAGGGTTACTTAGCATCAGTATTCTTGAACATTACACATAGACTCAAGAAGAGAAAAAGCAAAGTACAGACTGACTCAATCCTAACCTACACAATCTTGAACTGGCTTCATTTGTTCGTCCGATCTTCGATTCCTGAAAAGTTAGAAGTAACATGCAGTCCAAGAGAATAAATAGTGTTTGTCAATCATCAAAACATAAGTCATGAAAAAAAGATTTGCAACAAATGTGAAATAAAATAATAAATTATTTTATGATAAGTTAGTGTTAAACTTATTTAAAATTGAGGCAATTAATTGTCTTAGACACAACAACTTGAAAAATTATAGTTTAATATGAATTAAAAAAAGGAAAAAATGCTTGAAATTATTTTTGGATTTACTTGAACCCAACTTAATTTTCTTTTTAGATCACTTAACTCAATCCATTTCATAATATTAAACAGGTTAACTAAAAATAAAAAAAAATGTATCGAGTTCAATATTGATACACCTACATGAAAATCTGATTATAACATTTGAGTTAAACTCTATTCATTTAAGATTCAAATCAAGTTGATATTACCATAAATAGCCAAAACTAAATGAAGTCAGGTTAGTGTCAAGTTCAAATATAATTAAAATGACATATCTATTTCAAATGAAATTATATTTTTTTATTATTCATTCAAATTGTGTTGTCCAAATCAAGTAATCATGTCCGTTCGAGTTGACAATTGTTGTTTCTGCTCATTATTAATATTGTGATTAGAATTTTGTTTTATAATGACAAGAGGATCCTAGTTGATAATATGGGCTTTATTGACATCCTATTCTACTATATGTTTCTAAGTCTAGAACAAAGTAGGGATAAACTTTAAATAGAAAAGAGATCATCATACATGTTATATTATTGATTGACAAGTCTTGAAGTGATGATCACTCTCCCCATTACACTTACCAGATTTGAGGGAATAGTCCTTTTATTAATCAAATAATAACAATTTTTTTTTTGAAATTTGAGGGAATAGTCCATGTATTAATCAAACAATAACAATATTACAAGTATGAAGCATACCAAAAAGAAGTATGATGAGAAAGAGAAAAAAACGGTTGATGCTCGACCAAAGAAAGTCACCCAAAAAAAAAACCAAAATTTGACTATCAACATGATAGAAAAATAGAAGCAAAAAAATGGTAACTAAAACCTTCATAGAAGAAATTTCTGGAGCTCAAGAAAGGACAAAAAATGTTAAAGCCAAATGAAAATGCCACGAACTGACTGGACCAAGATACTAGGAGTCAAGATTGAAATGTACAAGCCGTCAGTGATTCAAAGTAATCGACATTCTCCCCAGTTTGACAAGAAGACCATCCAAGGGGGGTGGTCAAGAAATGGATGTGAAAAATTGTCAGGATTTTTAATCAAACCAATGGAATTAACAAACTTTGTTAGTAATTTTTTAAGATGATAGCTTTAGAAGAGGTAGCTTTCTGAAGCACCAAATGTCATCTACACACAAAAGAAGAGATACGGTTAGGTCATCGAAGTATTACACTAGATAGTAGTGACTCTAATTTTACTCCCATGACAAAGCACAGAAGCCTGTAAAGATGCTATTTCACCACCCTGGTGTGGCAGAGAATTGTGACTCTTTTACAGGTTAAGAACCTCAACTCTATTTTAACCCTCCAAGTGATAGTCAAAGAACCACAACTCTATTTTTACCCTCCTAGTGATGGTGAGAGAACCACAACTCTATTTTCACCATCCTAGTAATGGCTTGAGAACCACAAATATATTTTAACCCTCCAGGTGATGGTCAGAGAACCACGATCTTTTCTAAAAAAATTCTTCTCCAAAGCCATAGAGAATCTAGGCAGACGCTTGTAGATACTAGGAAAGATTCTTGCATGGTGTAATCTTGCGAATCCCCTCACAACTTCTCCCTCACAGCTTCTCCCTCACAAAATCTCTATCTCTTCTCTTACAAAGATCTCCTTCTTGTCTCCGTCAAGGCTCTCTCTCCTAAAGTCTAAATAGCCAAAGATTATTTATTAGGAGTATTAGAAAATCTTAAGTAGTGGGCTTCATGAAAACCTAATTTGTAAGAGATCCATCTTCTATTTGTACAATACGATACACATATCATATTATACGGTCAGTATAATTTAGACTCATCCAACAAGGTTATGCAGATGAACTGTTCAAATTTTATAACATTTCATATAGTATGATCAAAATAACGTAAGGTATGAACTGTTGAAATTTCTTCTATTGATTGGCATGACCCTTGGGACGGCCAACTTCGTACACTATCGACCATCTAGCACTGTTGACATCATACATTATAATCAATACAAAAATTATGGATTTTGTTTAGTACAATCTGTAATATAAAAAATTTCATTTATTAGTAATCAAATAGTATAAACTGTATCATACAATATGATCGATCACTATAATTTTCCATGATTAGATTGCTTGATATCAAATGATTAATTAATAAAGATTTTAATTAGGGTGCACAATATGAACAAAATCACACTATATGATCAGCATAAGATTAGTGTCTTTCTTAACCTCTAGAGCCTAGGTTTTTAACAAGGATAATAGATTGCATAATATGAATTAAAATCTTTTAGTATGAAATAAGGTCGTATAATACGAAGCCAAAATCTTATAGTATGATGTACTTAAAAAAACAAACTCATAAAACATATGATTTTCATTTTATTTATAAGATTACTTAGCAAATATATCCACCTAATTACAAGATATGACTCAAGAAAGGAAAAAAATACAAAATAAAATGAAAATCAAATGTAACACTAATGTACCCAGTCTTGAGTTGATCAGAATTGCAAGTAAATAGTGGACTAATTTCTTAAAATGTTAGTACACATAAAAATAAAATAAAATATCATAGAAATAGGAGAAATAATTAAAAGACACAAAAATATTTGTTATCATCAAAATCGTAGTGCTTGGATCAGATTTGTAATAATCTCCCATTTTTTCATAATGTCAAACATTGTTGTTTTAGATTTTCAAAATGTTTCTTTCCTCAAAACTCCCCCTTAGTTGATGATCATTTGTAAATAAAAAAAATAAAAATAATAATACAATTCACCCCCTTTTGATATCACAAAGAAGGGAGTAAATAGCTGGAAGGAAAATAGAAATAAAAAAGCAAGATGAAGATAATAATAAAAAGAGATTTTTTATAGAATCGATATGCTCCAGAATCAATAATATTAGAAGAAATCAACAAGAAATGAATTGACCCATTGAAATTTAGAAAGGCTAAAAAATCATTCTTATCAACACTAGCTCGGACTCCTTTTAGGTCAAAATTATTTTAAAATAAAAATCTAAATTAGAAATAAATTAGATAAAAAATGATCTTTTTAAACTTTATTTTAGAAAAATATCTAATAGAATAATATTGAAAAAGTAATTAATAAAAAATCATGATTTTTAAATTTAAGTGTAGGAGATATAAATTGACATAGTGAGTCATCTAAGATTTTAAGGATTTGAAAGAAAGGCAAGCTAACTCTTAATTCTCTCATTTTGTGCCTCTTTGTCATCTTTTATACATATTGTGCATCTTTTAATTTTTGGTACACTTCCTGCATCTTGCAAATATTTGGCAGTCATTACACATTTTTTTAGTTTTTAGGGTCATTTTATGAATTTTTTTATTTTTGCATGCTTGCTTCCTTTCTGAATCTTTAAAATTTTTATCAATTGTGAGTTTATCTTCCAAATATGAGAGGGGATAAACTTGCTATCTTACATAAGGAAGAGTAAACTAAAAAATAGATTCCTATCCATATGATAAATCCAAATAACCTAATTATGAAAACCTCAAAGAGATTCACTAACTTGGAACATTATTCATATTAGATATATTAATAGATCTCTAATTGAAATTCTAATTTTTAATTTGAAATGGATTTTGATTCAAGAAGAAAATACACCACTAAAGGAGTTAAAGGAAGAGAAATAATTAGTAATATTTCTTCCTTTAATTATTTTAGAGGAACAATCTATGCTTATATGTTTCTAAATAAAAATAAGACAAATGTTTCAAAAGGGAACAAAAGTAACATCATATGTAACCAGTGATTTGATTCTTAAAAAAATTATGGAAATTAATAGAAAATCAAAAATATAAAATAAGAACACAAATATAAACAAACTGATGAATAAAAAAAATTAGAAATAGAAAGACCAAAAATAGAAAGCATGAATTTCAAGCATGAATGTCTATCACACCTAATGTGATTCTTAAGATGTTGAAGGTTTCAAAGACTATTGGTTTTTTAAAGATACCACCAAGTTGATTTTTAGGTGTTATATGGTGTAGTTCTGTCTCATTTGGTAACATGATCCCTAATAAAATGATGCCTTATGTCTATTTATTTTATCTTGGAGTATTGGATTGGATTTTTTGAAATGTAAGCTGCATTAGTATTATCACAAAAGTTTTGAATGGTGCCTACATGTAATACTTGTTGATATTATCTACCACATGACTTATTTTAGAGATTTTGTTGATAATAATATATGCTTGGATGTTCTAATTTGTGTGCTAAGTATTTTAGGTGTAATGATATGCATAGTAATTATTTATGGGATTTTCATTGCACAACTCATGTTCAATCAAATTTTGAGATTAAGATGGACCAAGATGGAAAACTTGAAGGACTTTATATTATCTTAGGAGTATGTTAGTGGTTGCTTATAATCTAAATATCTATTAATTTACTTGCATAATTTGATTTGCTAATAATCAAAATTTTTATTAATTATATTTTAATCTTAATATAAAAATCTATAAGATTTCTTTATTAAATAAATTTTATAGCCTTTATTGATTACATAATGTTTATCAAAATATGGAAAGTTATATAATAAGGGAAATTAAATGTAACAAGCTTATATGATAAAACTTTTATTATTTATTATTTTAAGTTGACTTATTTCACATAAATTTATTGATGTATGATTATTTTTTTATAAATTATATCATATTATTATATTAATATTCAATATATCATTAACTATTTAAAAATGTGCATAAGTTTTTATTTTACTAAATATGATATTATTTTGAAGGAAACATGGCTTATTTTTATTGTATTATATTTATTGGATTCAGTAGACATAAATTGATAGGTTATATGTCTCATTTGGATCTCATAATGAATTATCAAATATTATCTGATTTTAATATAATTTATTGGGTAGCCATTTTTGTCTTATTTTGGATGTATATGAAGACTTTTTGACTTTCCCATCTGACTAGCCATTTTATAGCCATTTGAAACTTATATATTTTTAATATAAATGAATTCTTGATCAAATATAATATTATTAGTTGATACATTAATATTAGATTAGTAGTTTTATTTAAATTTTGCTGTACTTACCCTTTCCCTTTAAAAACCTCTCTTCTTGTTCATGTAAGGGCTGCTCAAAAAGGAAATCTCTAGAAATTCTTTCATTTTTCTTTTCTTCTTTAGATGCTAAATCATGAGAGAAGAAACTATAATTTTTATTCCAAGAGCTCTTTTCATTTGTGTAATCAAATTCTTGGTTAGAAAGCTTGAACACACAAAACTGAGTAACATCACTTGGAGTTCTTGAGTTTTCTTTCCTTCACTAAATCTTTACTTGCTATTCTTTTAGCTTTCAACATATATATTTTTCTTAAAAATATTTATTATTTGGTGAAATACTAGTTGGTAATTTTATATTAAGTTTTATATATTATATTTTTTTAAATCCATAAAGTTAGCAAAGCAAGTATTTTTATTTTCTTTAATGCGGCATAGATTTACATTTAAAATATAATTAATTTTTTAAGAGTTAAAATCTAATTGTAAGATAATTTGAGCTTCTATTATTTACATCAAATTGTATTATTCATTTTCTTGATTTAAGCCATTTAGCTTAGTGAAATTTAAATTATAATTGGATTGTATTGTACTCGCCCGTGTAGGAGAGTACTTATGTTATAAAGAACTTCTTTGGTTTATAGAAGTGAGGTTTGGAAAGAAAACTTGTGATTAGTAAATTCTATCCAAAGAGTTAGCTAGAGTGGACGTAGGTTGGATTGGATAGTAAATTCTATCCTAATAATTAGCTAGAGTGGACGTAGGTTGGATTGGAATCTAGGTCGAACCACGAAAAAATTTTGGGCCTCTTATTTTCTTTCCTTGTATCTATTTTTCTTTGTCTTTTTCATAAAAATTATGTGATCTCTTATTATTTTCAAATAACTTTAAAATCTTTAAAATTGTCTTCTTTTAATAAAAATTTAAAAAACTTCAATTCACCCCCCTTTTAGGGTGCTATAGTCATCCAACAATTGGTATTAGAGCCTTGGCACTTTTTTTTCTTAACATCCTAGAGTATATCCATTTATAAACTATGCTAAAAGGTTTTCCTATGGGATCACTTCTCAAAGGATAATTCACTTATATTAGATTATGTTCCTTTTAATTTTTGGAAAAATAGAATTAGTACTTTTCTAAGAGGATTAGACTCTCATATGTGGCACATGATTACACACCAATATCATAGACCCACTAAAGAAATTAATAGAATTAGAGTTAAAAAACCTTTTGATGAATGGACTTCCTTAGAGAGGGAATTAGATGAGTTAAATGCTAGGGCCTTTAATACTTTGCATTGTGCACTTTTTCCAGTTGATTACATGAAAATTTCCATGTTAAATTCAATAAAATAAATTTAGGATAAATTAATTATAACTTATGATACTAATGAGGTTAGAGATACTCACATAAATGGACTTGTTCATGAATATGAATTAATTCATATATCTACTTTTGAATCTATTTCTGATATGTATATAATATTTACAAAAATAATTAATACATTACATTCTCTTGGAAGAATATATAAGAATCAAGACTTAGTCTATAAGATTCTTAGATGCCTTCCCAAAGAATGGGATGCTAAAGTAACTATAATTAGTGAGGCTAAAGATTTATCTACTTATCGACTTGATCAACTTTTGGGTTCTTTGATAGCTCATGAACATATTATGGATCAAAAGGATAAATTGGATGTTTCTTCTAAGAAAGAGAAAGTGAAAGGTAAAACTATTGCCTTATAGGTTAATGATAACGATGAACCTAATTTAGCAAGCTCTAATGAAGATAGCGATGAGGTGGACATGCTTTCAAGAAGACTTGGGAGCTTACTATGGAAGAAACATCAAAGGTATAAGAAATCAAAAAATTATAAATTTCAAACTAAGAAATTTCCTGTAGGAGAAGGGATTATTTGTTACAATTGTACAAAGCCTAGACATATAATAGGAGATTGTCCATATCTTATTGATTTAAAGAAGAAAGAGATGGATGTAGAAAGACAGAGTGACAAGAAAGAAAAAAATCATTTCAAGAAGAAGAAGAAGTCTCTATGGGCCAACTAGATAAAGATGAATCAAGTTCATTAGATGAAGAGGTGAACATTTTCCTTATGGGAGGAGGAGAATCATATTATGATTCTCAAGAGTTATGTAAGGACATATTTTATGAAGAATTAGATGATGCTTTTAATGAATTAGTTATTGAATATAAAAAATTAAAAAGAAAATATAATATTTTAGGAAAAGAGCAAAAAAATTTAGATATGAATTTTAATGATTTAAAAAATTAATGTGAGGATTTGAAAAATAAAAAAGTTCTTTATTAGATCTTTCTTTACTTATTTGTAAATTTTAAAGAGAAAATATTCTATTAAAAGCAAGATTAGATTTATGCATGAAATCACAAGTTTATTACAAAGTTCCATCAAGTACAACATCAAAAAAAAAATTCTTCTTATATGTCACATAGACATCATGAAAAGTCATATGCAAACACTAATATTTGGTGTAATTATTGTGGTAGAAAAAGACATATCTCACTTGATTGTTATGCTAAACAATCATCTTTTGTATGGGTTCCAAAAAATACAAGCACTTCATATACAATACATAATAGATATCATATTACTCATTTAGAATATAGACCAAAAAATATTTAGGTTCCAAAAGTTAACATTTGATTTTCTTTTATAGGATTGCGTTCAAATTAAAATCAATGAAGTAATGTGGTACTTAGATTGTGGATGTTCAAGACATATGACGGGTGATAAAGCAAAATTCTCTATATTAGAATCAAATGATGGAGGATACGTCATATATGGAGATAATATAAAGTGAAGGATTATTGGCATTGGATTAATATGTAAGAACTCTATTACTTTAGAAAAAGTCTTATTTGTTTTTGGTTTAAAACATAACTTAATATCAATTAGTTAAAGGTTTAAATGTTTATTTTTATGCTTCACATTGCATTATTAGAAAAAAAGAAAAATATTTTGCCTATAAGAAATATACATAAAAATATTTATTTAATTAATTTAGAGAATAAAAATGATGTCAATTTGAATTTAATTTTCATGAAATCTACAAATGATGATGCTTGGTTATGACATAGAAGGTTATGCCATGCCAATATCCATATTTTAAATAAAATTTCTAAACTTGATTTAGTCGTTGGTTTACCTAAAATTAATTTTCATTTTGATTCTATATGTGATGCATGCATTGATGTTCAACATGTGTAAAGTTCATTCAAGAGTAAAAATATAGTTTATACGAGTAGACCTTTAGAATTATTATACATGAACTTATTTGGGCCAATTAACACAACTATTTTAGGTGGCAAAACTATGGATTTGTTATTATAGATGATTTCAAGATGCACTTAGGTATTATTCTTAGCTAATAAAAATAATACATTTAATGATTTTAGAAAATTTTCTATGTATATTCAAAGAGAACAAGGCTATTTGATTCATAGAATTCAAACATTTCAAGATGAAAAATTTGAAAATAAATAATTTGAAAATTATTGTGATGTAAATGGAATTATATATAATTTTTTAGCTCTTAGAACTCGTCAACAAAGTGGTGTAGTTGAAAGAAAGAATCATAGTTTTGTAGAATTAGCAAGATTAATGTTAGATGAAGTTAAACATTCAAAATATTTTTGGGCAAAAGCAATAAATATTGCATGCTATGTTACAAATAGAGCTTATTTAAGACTAATTCATAAAATGAATCCTTATGAAGTATTTTTTTGGAAAAAAACCTACGATTAGTAATTTACATGTTTTTGGATGTAAGTGTTTTATTTTAAATAATGATAAGGATGCTTTAGGAAAATTTTATAGTAAGTCTGATGATGGTATACTCTTACGATCTTCAATTTTTTGGAAAATATTTAGAGTTTCTAATAAAAGAAAATTAATTATTGAAGAATTCGTTCATGTAATTTTTTATGAAAGTCCTATAAATTTATTATGAAATAATTTGAATGATGACGACATTGAAAATATAAAGAAAATAATTTTGGAAGAAAAGGAGATATAATATAAATCACCAAAAGAATTAATAATTGGTGATGCTTCTCATGGTGTTAAGAATAGGAGAAACCTTAGGGATAAGGTAGAACATTCTTCATTTCTATCAGAACAAACCTAAAAATATAGATAAAGCTTTAGAAGATAACTTTTGGATAACTAATATGGAAGACGAATTAACCAATTTATAAGTAATGATGTTTGGGAGGTAGTTACAAGACCTCATAATCAAAATATAGTTGGAACTAAATGGGTTTATAAAAATAAGTTAGATGACTCATGAAGTATTATTAGAAATAAAGCTATATTACTTGCACAAGGTACACACAAATAGAATGAATAGACTTTGAAGAATCTCTGGCACACATAAAAAGACTAGAAACCATTAGATTACTCCTTTCCTTTGCTTTTTTTAAGGACTTTAAACTTTTTCAAATGGATGTCAAAAGTACATTTTTGAATGGGAATATTGATCTAGATGTTTGTAAAAGCATTAATTTTTCTAATCATGTATTTAAATTAAAGAAAGTTTATTATGTTTTAAAATAGGATCCACATGCTTGGTATGATAGGTTAAGTATTTTTTTTAATTGAACATAATTTTAGAAAAGGTAAGGTAGATACAACTCTTTTTATTAAAAATATTGGAGATGATTTAATTATTATATAGTTTTTTATTGATGATATATTATTTATAAGTACAAATAAAAGTTGATGTTATGTGTTTTCCTCAATAATGTTAAAGGAATTTGAAATGAGTTTGATGGGGGAACTCACCTTTTTCTTAGGACTTCAAGTAAAACAAGTAGAGTCTGACACATTCATATGTCAAACCAAGTACATGTACGAATTATTAGAAAATTTTGTTATAAAGAGATTGAAATTGAGTAAAGCTCCTACAATCCCATCAACTAGACTTGATTAAGATGAATAAGGAAAACCAATAGATTAAAAGCTTTATAGGAGTACGATAGGTTTACTTTTGTATCTTACTACTAGTTAGCCTGATATTATGTTTGATGTATGTTTATGTGCAAGATTTCAAGCTAATCCTAAGGAATCACACTTAACAACAGTTAAGTGAATATTTTAATATTGATTGGAATTCATAAGTTAGGCTTATGGTATCCCAAAAATTTATTATCATGTAATTTAGTTGCATATTCTGATGTAGACTATGCTGGTTGTAAGATTGATAGTAAAAGTTTATTTGTAACCTGCTAATTTTTAGGATCATATCTTATTTCTTAGTCTTATTGAAAAAAAAAATAATTTAATCACTTTATCCACTACTGAACCATATTATAATGCTGCAGGCTGTTGTGTTTCTCAAGTTTTATGGCTAAAGTAACAAATAGAAGATTTTGGAATTAAGATTAAAAATATTCCCATTAAATGTGATAATATAAGTGCTATAAGTTTAACAAAAAATCCTATATAATATTCATGAACTAAACACTTAGAGATTAGACACCATTTTATTAGAGATCATGTTAATAAAGGTGATGTGAACATAGATTTTGTGAACACAAATTCTTAAATAGTTTATATCTTTATAAAACCTTTATCTGAAGATTCATTTTGCATGTTAAAATGTATGCTTGGGATGTTAGATCCTAATATTTAATTTCTTTTATATTTTTAATTATTCCTTTTTATGTTATCAAAAGGGGAGAAGAATTATATATGTTGGTCATAATTTATTTTATATGCATGTATTTAGGGGGAGAATTATTTTGTTTAGCAAATTATAATTCAAAAATATTTCTCAAATATCATATATATTTTTGTAATGATTAAAAGTTATAATAAAAGGTCAATTTGCACCTTTGTTATAATTATACCCAACATTAGTTCTTCATCATTAAAAAGAGGGTGATTGTTGATATTATTTACCTCAAACATATTTTAGAGATTTTGATGATAAAAAATATATGCTTGGATGTTCTAATTTATGAGCTAAGTATTTCAGGTATAATGATATGCATAATAATTACTTATGGGATTAACATTGCACAACTCAAGTTCAATCAAATATTGAGATTAAGATGGACAAAGATGGACAACTTAAAGGACTTTATATTTTCATAGGCGTATGTTGTTAAACGAGTTATTATTTGCATGTTTTATCTTCTTGTAACATGTATAGTTTTGATGATTTTAAATATTATTATTTTAAGCTTTGTTTTCTCCTAACACTTTTTGGAAAGATTATTTTTACTCTTGTGTGGACTAACATTTCAGGATAATCGAACTCCAGACTAATGAAGACTTCAAATCAAAATTCAGTATAAGATAGTTTGTAATTTTTATTGTAATTGAGTTTGAGAAAATATGATTTTAATTGAATAAGCTTAGCACACTCACACTTGGGGAGATCTTTAAAAATCACACTGATCGTACGGGACGAACTTGTTCGTATGGGACAATCAAGTCAGTTATCCCCTCAGAAGAGCAATGGAACGAACAACAAGTGAGAAAATTTTTCTAAGTCCTGATAGCCCAGAAGAATTTTTTAATTCATCTCGGGACGATCTGCTCTGGATTCTCACATTGTGCTGAATAGTCCAGACGATTCATCCTATTTGTGCTATGATGAAATGCTCTCTAGAAAATTTTCGTCCAGATGAAATCCTATTCGTCCCAGGATGAAATGCTCTCTGGAAAATTTTTGTCCAGACGAGCTCCTATTAGTCCCAGGATGAAATGCACTTTAAAAAATTTTCATCCAGACGAAATCCTATTCATCCTAGGACGAAATGCTCTGCGGAAAATTTTTGTCCAGACGAGCTCCTATTAGTCCCAGGAAAAAATTCTCTCTGGAAAGTTTTGTCCAGACAAACTCCCATTTGTCCCAAGTTGAAATGCTCTGTATTTTAAAATTTTGGTAACGTCCTGCAGTTTGTCGAATCCAACACATGAAATAACAGTTTGTACAGGACGAACATAGTTTGTACGAGAATATGATCGGGTATGAAGTTAGTTCGTACCTATATACATTGGGATCGTATGCAACTGATTTAAGTAGATTCGTATAGGACAATCTGACGATCGTACATGATGATCCACTTAGTATAGACTTGAAAATCAACAGTCTTTGACGATTTTTCGTGTCTTTCATATATAAAGTCCAAATAAAATTGTCTCTTAATCTTTTTGCGTACTGATCTTCGTACCAATTAAAGGGAGAGTCAAGAAGAGAGTGTGAGAGAGTGTTTGAAGGAGGATTGTTACTATTGAAGTGTGAAGGATTCACTTGGTACTCAAAGGTAAGAGTCTCCACTTGTGATTTGTGATTACTTCACTCTTTTCTCTCGTTCATCAAGATTTCTTATGAGAAGATCTGTCAAGGAGATCCGAATCTTTGCCAACACTTAGAGAGTGTGAAAAGAAAGGGTTCTCTTCCCACACTTGGAAGTATGAAAGGACGAAGGGTTCTCTACCCACACTTGGAGAGTGTGAAAAGACAAAGGGATATCTTCCAAACTTGGAGAGTGTAAAAGGATGAAGGGTTCTCTACCTACACCGGTAGAGTGTGTAAGGACGAACAATTCTCTGCCAACACTTGAAGAGTGTAAAAGGATGATGGTTCTCTTCCGCACCGGGTAGTGGTGGAAGAGAGTTTTTGTAAAGGCTTCTCCGCCTTACTATGGGTGAAAACAGAGAGTCACTAGTGGTATTAGTGCAATACTCAAAAGGCGCCTCCAGGGAGTGGATGTAGGTCTTGTTTGACCGTACCACTATAAAACATGTGTCTTTTATTTTTTCTGCTGCTTTTGTCTTTAATGTTTTAATTTGTTGTTGAAAAACATTTTCTACAAAATTCACTAAAGTTATTTTTGGTATAAAATTTTTTAAAAGAGGGATAAATTTTTAATTACCAAATCACCCCCTCTTGGTTAGCCGCTGGGACATAAGCTTAGGTTTAACAATCTAATTCATATTAAACAAGTTACAACAAGTGGTATTAGAGATTTATTTTAAAACCATAAGTTTAGACTACTTTTTGATTAACGTAGATGGCTACCTTTGGAAACTGAATTACACCTGAGGGTTACTCTATAACTAGACCTCCATTGTTCGACAATATTCCTTTTGATTTTTAGAAAACATGCATATCTATATTATTAAAGTCACTTGATTACCGTATGTGGATCTGTTCAAGAAGGGTATACAAAACCAACTAGACTAGTTGACAGAGTTAGAGTTGAAATACCTTTTATGGACTGGATAGTAGAAGAACGTTACTTAGCACAACTAAATGCCAAATACTTTAATAGTTTCTTTTGTACTCTTAAATCAAAAGACTACATGCGGGTTTCTACTTGTAAGAGTGGAAAGGATATATGGGATAGACTTTATATAACTTATGAGGGGACTAATGAGGTTAAGCAATCTAGACTCAATATCTTATTGCATGACTATGAATTGTTTCACATAAAACCAAATGAATCCATTTCTGATATGTATACAAGATTCACACAAATAGTCACCTCTTTACATGCATTGGGTAGGAAACTGATGAATGTTGAAATGATTAAGATACTTCATTGTTTTCCTACTACTTATGCTAAAATTAATGCAATTACAGAGTCTAAAGATCTAAACATTTTCTCAATTGACAATCTTCCCAGATCACTAATTGCTTACGAGCAAGGAGTTAGCCAAAGAAAGATTAATGCAAGTGAACCACGAAGGGAGATGAACATAGCACTAAAAGTAGAGGAGTTAGAGAGTGAACACTCATAACCTGAGGATGAAGAAGACATCACACTAATGACTAGACAATTCAGAAGCTTTTTGAAGAGGAAACAAAAGAGATGCCAGCAATAGAATCGAGGTAAATTTAATAGGAATGTCAAGATTTTAAATGATGTTATTTGCTATGAGTGCAGGAAACCTAGGCATATTAAGACAAATTGCCCAAAATTCAAAGCCACTCATAGCAAGAAGATGGTAGAGGAGAAACCAATTTTGAAGAAGGGCAAGAAGAAATTCCAAAGAGCTTTCTAGGTGGACTTAGCTTCGGACTTATCAGAGATGGAAAAGGAAGAGGAAGTCACTAATCTGTGCTTAATGGCCGATAATATTGATCTGTCAGTTCAAGAGGAGGTATGTGACTTGACTTATGATGAACTTTTTAAAGTTTTTGTACACATGCATGATACATATAGGAAATTAAATAAAATGCATACTAGTCTAAGGTTAGAATTTCAAGAACTATAAAAGCAACATGAAATCTTTAGGAAAGATCATGCTTTAATTGATGACAACCACTTGAAATTAATTGATGAATTTGATGACTTGAATAAAAATTATAAAATGTTAAAGACAACCTTTGTAAAACTTCAAATTGAAATCAAGAATAATAAAGATGAATCATAGAGCAAAATAAATAGAATCAATTATACAAATTAAATTTTGGAAGATATGAATTTATTTTACATATTGAAGATAAAAGCTCTCGTGGATAATATGATACCCCATTAAGTTGAAGATTTTACTAATCCTATTTTGTATCCTAAATTTATGAAATCTCTAAATAGATAAATGAATAGTAGAAGACTTAGGAGTCATTTTCAAAAAGTAAAATATAATAATTATGGATTGATTGGACATATAGCTCACACTTGTACTTTGAAGAAGAAAACTTATTTGGTATGAAAACCTAAGATGCCTAAACCTAGACATATCATACATGTATCTATTTATAAATTGCCAAAAGGAGAACCCAAACTTGTTTGGATTCCCAGGTCTAACATTTGATGATCTTGCAGGATCGCTCTCACACAAGACCTCTTGAGAGCATTTGGTACCTGGACAGCAGATGCTTAAAGCATATGACTGGAAATACTGCATAATTCATATCACTGGAAGCCAGGAGGGGAGGCAAGGTTACACTTGGAGATAACACAACAAGGAAGGTGGTTGGGTCAGGTATGATTGGAAATATTAAGAATTTTTATATTGAAAATGTGTTATTTGTAGAAGGCTTAAAGCCTAATTTGTTAAGTATAAGCCAGCTATGTGATAAAGGATATTGTGTAAATTTTTTTCCTACTAGCTGCATATTAAGCCTAAATGGAAATGATGTTTTGAATGGTATAAGGGTAAGAGGAATTTAGAAACTTTTCGACCTGGATTCAAAGAAAGCTAGATGTGAAAGTATGACTATACAAAGTGATCATAGAGAAGAATTTGAGAATGAAAGATTTGAAAATTTTTATAAGGAGAAAGGAATTGATCACAACTTTTCTGCACCTAGAACCCCTCAGCAGAATGGAGTAGTCAAAAGGAAAAATAGAACATTAATAGAAGCCTCCCGAGCCATGTTGGTAGAATACTCAGTTTGTAAATATTTTTGGACTGAGGCGGTTAGCATTGCATGTTATGTTCTGAATAGGGTGAATGTGAGATCTAAATTAAATAAAATACCCTATGAGTTGCTAACAGGATGAACACCTAATTTGTCACATTTGTATGTTTTTGGTTGCAAGGTGTTTATTTATAACAATAGAAAATCTGCTTTAGGAAAATTTGATCCAAAATCAGATGAAAGAATTTAGTAGGATACTCAAGTGTAGAAAAATCTTATAGAGTATTCAACAAAAGATCTTGGATAATTGAGGAGACCACACATGTTGTATTTGATGAATCTGGAATTTTGGAAGAGGCAAATATTGTAGAAGATCAGATTGACATAAACTCTCGAAAGATTGATAAAATAAATTTAGAAAAAAATTTCAAAGAAAATTTGGAGATAAAAAACCCTTTGCCTAGAGATTTGAGATTTTGTAAAAACCACCCAAAGGAATTAATAATTGATTAACCTAGTGAGGGTGTTAGGATTAGGCGTGACTAAACAAAGAACTCAATCATTCAGCCTTCATTTTAATAATAGAACCCACAAATATGGATCAAGCACTTTCAGATGAATTTTGGATTTTGGCTATGCAAGAAGAGTTAAAACAATTTGTAAGAAATGAAGTTTGTGAATTAATTACAAGGCCAAATGATCAAAGTATAGTTGGAACTAAGTGGGTAATCAAAAATAAAATGAATGACTCAGGAGTAGTCATTAGAATTAAGGCTAGATTAGTTGCTAAGGGGTATAATCAGATTGAAGGGATTGATTTTGAGGAGACTTTTACCCCTGTAGCTAGACTTGAAGTAATTAAGGTTTTATTAGCCTTTGCCTATTTTAGAGGATTTAAACTATATCAAATGGATGTAAAATGTGCCTTTTTAAATGGGGTAATTCAAGAGGATGTTTTTGTAGAACAACCTTCAGGTTTTAAAAATTCTAAATATCCAAATCATATTTTCAAATTGAAAAAAGGTATTATATGGATTGAAACAAGCACCTAGGGCTTAGTATGAGAGATTGAGCACCTTCCTACTTAAAAGATCATTTGAAAAAGGAAGTGTGAATACAACTCTCTTTTTGAAGAAATTTGAAAATGATATACTCATTATAAAAAATTATGTTGATGATATCATTTTTGGATCTTAAAAAAAAAAATCTTTGTGATGATTTTTCTAAAATAATGAGTAGTGAATTTTAAATGAGTATAATGGGAGATTTAAGTTACTTTCTAGGCTTTAGCATTAAGTAAATTGAGGAGAGAACATTTCTAAGTCAGTCAAAGTATGTTAAAGATATCATCAAAAAGTATGAAATAGATAATGCAAAACCTGTTAGTACACCTATGAGTTCCTCAGTTTAGTTGGATAAGAACCCTAAGGGAAAATCTGTTGATCAAAAGAAATTTAGAGGGATAATTAGATCTTTGCTTTACTTGACAGCTAGCCCGCCTGATACCTTGTTTAGTGTTTGTTTGTGTGCTAGATTTCAATCAGATCCAAAAGAATCACATTTGACAGCAGTAAAAAGGATTTTAAGATATATATTAGGAACTTAGAACTTAGGAATTTGGTATCCTAAGTTTAGCTCTTCATTTGAAATAATTGGTTATTCAGATTCTAACTTTGCAGGTTGTAGGGTGCATAGAAAGAGTACTTCTAAAACATATCAGTTTATTGGAAATTCTTTAGTCTCTTGGTCTAGTAGAAAATAAAATTTAGTAGCCCTATCTACTGCTGAAGCTGAATACATTACATTAGGAAGTTGTGTGGCACAAGTACTTTAGTTGAAATAACAGTTGACTGATTTAGGATTAACTATAGGCACTATTCTAATTTATTGTGATAAGACTAGTGTTATTTGCATTTCTAAAAATTCTATTCAACATTCAAGAATCAAACATATAGACATCATGCATCATTTCATAAGGGATCATATATCCAAAGGAGAAATCGAACTCATTTATGTTACTACAGAAAATTTTCTTGCATACATTTTTAAAAAACCTTTAGCCTTTGATACTTTCAGTGCATTAAGAATAAGACTTGGTGTGATAAATTTGAATGCTTAATTATAATATTTCTGCAGCATTGAGGTGTGTTTTTCTAGTTAGTATTTTTTGTGTGTATTTATTTTTTTTAGTTTGTGATTTTCTGTATTTAGGTTTGTATTTTTATTTTTTATTTTTGAGTTTGTGTTTTAGTTTTATAAATTTCTCACATCTAGACTTTGGATTGCATGTTTTTGAAAAATTGAGTGAAAATCATCCAGGATAAAATAATTTTCATACAGGACGTATTGTGTAGTGTGATAACTGTCAGATTTGAACAGTTTGTGTACAATTTTTCATTTTTTATTTTTCACTTAGTATGTACGATCATCACGATGAACTTTTTAAACATATGTATGATTGATTGTCAGTTAAACGGATAATGTCATTTTTAATATTATATTCGTACGTACGAACCTTTGGTTCGTTCGGATGAATGCTTGGCAATTCGATGTGTGGGATGGTTTCAACTGCCATTAAAATGATCTTAAATTTTTTATCGTCCATGACGAACACCTGTTCATCTGTATGATCATTTGGTCAAAAGTATGTATGAATCGACACATCGTTACTTGTGTGATTACGAAAAGTTGTTTCTTTTTTGAACTTATTCATTCGTCCATACAAAATTTTTTTGTACGGGACGAACTAAATTTCGTCGGTATGAACAGTCGTGTTTCATTAAATTGACAGGCTTGAACTCAATAGTCATCACTCACACACCCTTTCAGACCCTTTTTTCTTTTAGATCTTATCCATGGCAAGCTCAAGCAAATGACAAAAGGTTCTAGCCAAGGGTCCACACAAGAACTCAAGTGATAATTTTCTGTCCAAAGCCAATGAAGTGTCATTTCTTACATTTGCATCTACTAAGATCACCCCTTCTAGAGTTCTTATTCATGAACAACTGACCTTTCAAGTAATGAACTTGTTTGCTTCCACTATATTTGGTCTCATTCTCACACTAGTCCACTTCTACAACAAAGAGACATTTCACTACTTCCTAACAGCATGTCTTTCAATTCTTACCATTCTATGATTATGTCATATGTTTTTAAAAAGAAAGTAGAAATCACAAAGGCAAACTTAGGAATTTTTCTTAATTTAAGGACTGATGGGATTAGAGCCCATACCTTAACCGCTACTTCTGATTTTGACTGGACTGAAATTAATGAAATGATTAGAGGAATTATATTTATGGAGCATATGTCTAAAGTGTCTTATCTTGTTCGTAATGCTCGTATCATCGAGCATGTTCTTCGAACTTTCATAATTTCTAAAGCTGGTGATAGAGTCAACATTACTCCTCTTCTTTCAACAGTAACCTACTTGATTATGACTAACCAACTTATAGATGAATTCCAAGTAATCCTTGACTATCTTTATGGACTTTCTGAAATTGGTCATGTCGCCCATAAAAGAAAGAAGAACATTGCCTTAGGAATCTTGTTGCCTACATTTTAGAAAAGTATGAATTAGTTCATCCAATTCAAGATTTTGAAGAACCTCTCTACTACAATGACGGATCTTTAAAGAAATCTTCAATAAAGATGAACCACGTAAAACACATGTTATTAGTGACCTAGAGGAGGAACCTGAACCTGCACCTGCTTGTGAAGCAAATTACCAAGATTTGGTTCAGAGATTTGATCGCTTAGAGTCTCATTTTGATCAAATTGAAACTCACTTACAGCAGTAGGTTGTTCCGTATAATCAAGACATGTGATACATGCGAGAATAAATAAATGACATAAGTTCAAATATGCTCATGATAAGCAATTACTTTAACTTTTTCATTACTGTACCTCCTCCTCTTCCAGATTAGGGCCCATCAGAGTGACTCATGTACTTGCTTATGATTTCTTTAGTTGATGTGATTGTGATGTAGTAGATTGTGATAGGATATGTTTTAGTTACGTGTTAGTTTTATTTTATGTTTTAGCTTTTATGTTTTATGTAGTATTGATATCAAATTTCACTGAATGTAATAATCTCTTTTATGATATCAATATAAGTTATGTTGTCTTGGTTTTAATCTTGTTTTGAAATGCGTGTTAGCATATATGACAATCTTTAAAATTTTTGATCTTAAGAGTGCTATACCATGAAGTGCAATACAAAATTAAATTCATTAGAAAATTTTAATTTTTCTAAATTTAAGTTTTGTTTATTACTTGATGTAATTAAGATTGTCAATTTCATGTCTCTTATTAGACTACATTAATGTTTAATATTATTATTATAATTATGATATTTTCTTATTTTGTATTTCACTTATAAATAAATATTGATGTACTTAGAAATATTTAAATTTTTTTATTATAGATTTTGGAAAGATCAAGATCACTCTTGAAAAATGTACAATTGTAAAAAAATAAAAAAGAATGTGCAATGATTCGCAATTTGAAAAAGAGACACAAAATAAGCCCACAAGTAAAAAGATGCACAAAAATATGCAACAAACTATTGAATAAGATGAGCAAAGCGCCACATGTGGTAGTTAACTCTTTCCATAAACTTTCAATTTCTTAATTCAAATTTATCTTGGGTACTTTTTTATTTCTTATTAAAATTTGAAATATACAAATTTTATATTCATCCTTTATGCAATGATATTCTTTATCTTAGTGTATAAATTGATTCATATTTTTGATATATATTTTATTATAAAAGTTATATCTCTTCTTAAATTCTATGAATCATTTTTATTTACCTAATGATTTGATTTTATTTGCAAATTTATTTCAATCACTTTCAAGGATCAATTATCAAAGAATCATCATATGACTGCTTACATTTCTGTTCTTTTTCTTCTTCTCTATTTATTGTTATCAAAGAGGGGGAGAAAATAATGTTTGTATTGTATTCTGTTATCGTATTGTTTTCGTATCATATTTAAAAAAAACAAAGAAAAAAAGAAAAGAGAGATATATTTGTTGAGCAATGCCTCCTTATTTTCATATATTCATCACTTCAGGGGAAGTTTGGGAGATTCTTAGAATTTGAAAATTATACGAACAATAATTATTTTTCCAATATCAAAAAGGGGGTGATTGCTAAGAGAGTTGATATTTGCATGTTTTATCTTCTTGAAACTTGTATAGTTTTGATGATTCAAAATTTTATTATTTTAAGCTTTATTTTCTCCTAACACTTATTGGAAAAATTATTTTTGCTCTTGTGTGGATTAACATTTCAGGATAATCGAACTCCAGATTAATGAAGACATCAAATCAAAATTCAGCATGAGATAGTTTGTAAATTAAAGTTTGTAATTTTTATTGTAATTGAGTTAGAGAAAATATGATTTTAATTGAATAGGCTTAGCACACACACACTTAGGGAGATCTTTAAAAATCATACTGATTGTATGGGATGAGCCTTGTTCATACAGGATGATCAAGTCAGTTATCCCCTCAGAAGAGCAATTGAACGAACAAGAAGTGAGAAAAATTTTCTAAGTCCTGATCGTCTAGACAAATTTCTGAATTCCTCACGGGACGATCTGCTTTGGATTCTCACTTTATTCTTAATAATCCAGACAATTCATCCTGTTCGTGCCAGGACGAAATGCTCTCTAAAAAATTTTCATCCAAATGAAATCCTATTCATCCTAGGATGAAATTCTCTATGGAAAATTTTCATACAGACGAGCTCCTATTAATCCTAGGATGAAATGCTCTATAGAAAATTTTTGTCCAGATTAAATCCTATTCATCCCAGGTCGAAATGCTCTCTGGAAAATTTTCATCCAGACGAGCTCCTATCAGTCCCAGGACAAAATGCTCTTTGAAATTTTTTTTTCTAGACGAGCTCCTATTAGTCCCAGGATGAAATGCTCTCTGGAAAATTTTCATCTAGACGAACTCCTATTCGTCCCAGGATGAAATGCTCTGTCTTTTAAAATTTTTGTAACGTCCTGCACTTTGTCAAAACCAACCCATGAAATAATTGTTTGTACCAGACGAATATAGTTCGTACGGGATGATGATCGGGTACAAAGTCAGTTCGTACTTATATACATTGGGTTCGTATGCAACTGATTTAAGTAGGTTCGTGCGGGACGATCTAACGATCATACGATACGATCCACTTTGTACAGACTTTAAAATCAGCAGTCTTTGGACGGTTTTTCATGTCTTTCATATATAAAGTCCAAATAAAACTGTCTCATAATCTTTTTGCCTACTGATCTTCATGCCAATTAAAGGGAGAGTCAAGGAGAGAGTGTAAGAGAGTGTTTGAAGGAGAATTCTTACTAATGGAGCGTGAAGGATTCACTTGGTACTCAAAGGTAAGAGTCTCCACTTGTGATTTATGATTACTTCACTATTTTCTCTTGTCCATCTAGATTTCTTGTGAGAAGATCTGTCAAGGAGATCTGATTATCTGCCGACTCTTAGAGAGTGTGAACAGACGAAGGGTTCTCTGCCCACACTTGGAGAGTGTGAAAGGACAAAGGGTTTTCTACCAACACTTGGAGAGTGTGAAAAGATGAAGGGTTCCCTGCCCACACTTGGAGAGTGTAAAAGGATGAATGGTTCTCTACCTACACCAGGACATTGTAAAAGGAAAAGCAATTCTCTGCCAACACTTGGAGAGTGTAAAAGGACGACGGTTCTTTGCCGCACTGGGTAGTGGTGGAAGAGAGTTTTTGTAAAGGATTCTTTTCCTTGCTGTGGGTGTAAAAGGAGAGTCACTAGTGGTATTAGAGCAATACTCGGAGGGTGCCTCCGCGGAGTGGATGTAGGTCGTGTTTGACCGAACCACTATAAAACTTGTGTCTTTTATTTTTTTTGCTGCTTTTGTTTTTAATGTTTTAACTTGTGGTTGAAAAACATTTTCTACAAAATTCACTAAAGTTATTTTGGTATAAAATTTTTTAAAAGATGGATAAAATTTTAATTACCAATTCACCCCCCCAAATGTGCATAAGTTTTTATTTTACTAAATATGTTATTATTTTGATAGAAACATGGTTTCTTTTTATCGCATTGGATTCCTTGGATTTTGTAAATAAAAATTGATATGTTAGATGTCTTATTTGGATCTCATTTGAATTTATAATGAATTTCTAAACATTATTTGATTTTAATATAATTTTTTGGTAGCCATTTTTGTCTTATTTTTGATGTATATGAAGAATTTTTTACTTTCCCATGTGACTAGTCATTTTATTTCCATTTGAAAATTTTATATATTTAATTTAAATGAATTATTGATTAAATATAATATTATTTGTTGATTGATTAATATTATATTAATATTTTAATTCAAAATTTTCTTTACTTACCATTTTCCCTTTAAATACCTCTATTCCTCCTCATGTTAGGGCTGCTCGAAAAGGAAATCTCCAGCAATTCTTTCATTTTTCTTTTCTTCATTACATGCTAAATCTTTAGAGGAGAAACTTTGATTTTTATTTCAAGAGCTCTATTCATTTGCGAGATCGAATTGTTGGTTGGAAAACTTCAACACAAAAAATCGGGTAACTTCTCTGGAAGTTCTTGAGTTTGCTTTCCTTCACTAAATCTTTACTTGCTATTCTTTTATCTTTCACCATATATTTCTTTCTTAAAAATATTTATTATTTGGTAAAATACTAGTTGGGTATTGTTATATTAAGTTTTATATATTATATTTTTTAAATCCATAAAGTTAGCAATGTAGGTATTTTTATTTTCTTTAAGGTGACTAGATTTACATTTAAAATCTAATTAATTTTTTTCTTTAAGAGTTAAAGTTTAAATCAAAAAGAAAATTTGTTTATTTAAAATATTATTCATATTTTAAATAAAATATAATTCTATCTTAAAGTGAGTAAATTTAATATTCTTTTTTAAAGTAGTGAGGTGATTAAAATTAAGTTTGTAAGATCACCCCATATATTGTGGACATTTTATTGCATGATAATTTGAGCTTGTATTATTTACATGAAATTTTCTTTTTCATTTTCTTGTTCTAAGCCATTTAGCTTATTAAAATTTAAATTATAATTAGATTGGGATGTACTCACCCGTGTAGGAGAGTACTTAGGCTGTAAAGGACTTCTTTGGTTTAAAGAAGTTTGGTTTGCATAGCAAACTTGGGATTTGTGAATTCTAGCCCGAGCGTTAGCTATTTTGGACGTAGGTCAGATTGGAATCTAGTCCAAACCACGTAAAAATATTGTGCCTCTTATTTTCATTTCTTGCATCTATTCTTCTTTATCTTTTTCATAAAAATTATGTGATTTGTTATTATTTTAAAATTGCTTTAAAATCATTTTAATTATATTCTTTTAATAAAAATTTTAAAATCCCAATGCACCCCTCCCCTCTTGGGGTACCATAGTCATCCAACAATCCTATATACAGTATATGTTTCTTTAACCAAAGGACTTTGGCCACTTGCTATGGCTATATTTTTAGCTTTAGCAGTGAACAGTGCAACTGAGTTTTATTTTTTACTAAAATAGAAAACTAAGGACTATCCTATGAATAAACATGTTTCATGACTATTTTTCATATCAACTCTACATCCTATAAAATTTGAATCAAAATATCCTATGATTTTAAAGGAGGTGCTATGCCTAGGGTATCAAATTCATTTGTTTTGGGTTCCTAAGAGATATCTATGGATTCTCTTTATAGCATTCAAGCATGACTCTTTTGAATCACTCTAAAATTTAGCATAGAGACAAATACTAAACATTATATCAAGTCTGTTAGTAGACAAGTAAAGAAGTGATCTAATTATTCATCTATATTTCATTCGATCAATAGATTTTCCATTTCAATCTTTATATGATAGATAAATGGAACTCATGGGAGTGTTTATTGGCTTGGCTTTATCCTTCTCAAATTTCTTAAGGTTGTCCATAATATATTTTGATTGAGTAACAAAAATTCTATAAACTTTTTGCCTTACATTAAATTAAAGAAAGTAGGCCCGTTCTCCCATCATCTTCATCTCAAACTCCTTATTCATTATTTTTAAAAACTCATCACAAAAATTTTTATTAGAAGATCCAAATAAAATATCATCAATATAAATTTGAACAATGAGTAGTTAAACTACTATCTTTTTCAAAAATAGGGTGATGTCTACGCTTGACATAACAAAGGTTCTCTCTAGTAGGAATGAGATTAGCCTTTCATACAACGCTTAGGGTGCTTGTTTTAGTCTATATAATGCATTTTTTAATTTTAAACTTGTTAGAAAATTATGAATTTTTAAATCTTAGGGGTTGTTTAACAAACACATCCTTTTTATCACCCCATTCAGAAAGACACTTTTGACATTCATTTGGTACAGTTTAAATCCCTTAAAATAGGCAAAGGATAGTAGCACCCAAATGACTTCCAATTAGTTATAGGAGCAATGGTCTCTTCAAAAATAATTCCTTTTATCTGGTTATACTGCTTAGCCACTAAGCTTACTTTATTTCTAACCATAACACTAGAATCATTCCTTTTATTTTGAAAACTCATTTAGTTCCAATCATACTCTGATCCTTAGGCCTTTTAATAAATTCCCAAACATTATTCCTCACCAATTTATTTAACTCTTCTTTCATGGCTAATATCCATAATTCATCAGATAGGGCTTGACTTATGTTGGTAGGTTTAGTCATTAAAATGAAGGTAGAGTAATTTACTTCTTTTTTAAGTCCTTGCCTAGTTCTCACAACTTCAGATGAGTCTCCTAAGATCTATTCTTTAGGATGACTTGAAGAATATCTCCATTCTTTAGGCAATGTGTTTTTAGGTTCTACCTTTTTTTTTTCATATTTACAAATTCTACTCCATGGGTGATGTCTACAACTTCTTTTTCTTCTACCCTTGACCTTCTAGAATTATTAGATTCATTAAATATAATATGAGTGGTCTCCTCTACCACCATTATCCTTTTATTAAAAACTCTAAAGGATTTTCCAATATTTGAGTACCTTAGGAACACTCCATCAGATTTAGGATCAAACTTTCCTAGTAGTGATTTTACATTATTCAAAATGAACACTTTAGCTCCAAAAGCCTTAAGGAGAGATAGGTTGGTTGTCTTATCTTTAAGAATATCATAGGGTGTCTTGTTTAGTTTGGGTCTAATATTTACCCTATTCAAAACATAACAGGTTGTATTCATCGCTTTTGCCCAAAAATATTTAGGAAGTGAGTATTCAATTAATATGGCTCTAGAATCTTCTAATAGGATCCTATTCTTTCTTGTAGTTACCCTATTCAATTGAGAGGTTATAGAAGTTGAAAAATTATGATCTATCCCTTACTCCTTATAGTAAGACTCAAATTTCTCATTCTCAAATTCTCTACCATGATCACTATTAATTATCAGAATTCATAACATAGCTTCTTCTGAATCCAAGTGGAGAATGATCTGAGTTCCATGAATGATTCACTTGTATGAGATAGAAATCCAAGCTAAGTAAATCTTATGTAGTCATCAACAATCACATACCCAAAGATTTTCCCTCCTAGGTTTATAGTGATAACATGTCCAAAAAGATTCAAGTGAAGGACTTCTATAGGTTTGCTAGTGTTAATGTTCTTAATTGAGTGTAAGGAGGATTTGACTTGTTTGTTAACTGACAGACATCACGTAGGAGGTCCTTTGTTAACTCTAGTTTTGTTATGCCTCTCACTAAATCTTTTTTGGTGAACTTTCTAAGATTTTTCATGCTTTCATGACACAATCTTCTATGCCATAACTAGGATTCATTAGCAACAATTTTTAGGCAAAATGAAGTAACAGGTTCAATGCAGTCTAAATCAAGCATGTAAACATTATTAATTCTATTTTATTGTAGCATAGAGTTTCCATTTAAGCTAATCATGCAGCTGGTAGACAAAATAGATATATTAAATCATTTTCTCAAAGTTGGCTTATGCTAAGCAGGTTATATTTTAAGCCATCTACCATTAAAATATTTTTAATAATGATGTTTTTTTTAGTTTCTAATTATACCTAATCCCACCAATCTCCTTGTAGTTTTATCTTTAAGTATCATCTTGCCTCCTACTCTATACTCCAATAAAATGAATTGATTTGTATCTCCAATCATGCACTTCAAACATCTGTTATCTAGGTACCACATACTATTATGATGCCTTTTGTGAGAGTATCCCAACAAAATAATCAATGGAATGTAGGATGAAATGCTTGTGTGTTATGTTATGAATTATGCAATTTTGGTCTCTACACCATGTGTGTTCTATGGTAGATAGTGCAAGTATGGGAGATGTGTCCTAGCATGCCACAAGAAAAATATCTAACATTAAGAAAAGGGTTTACTAATTTATGTGGGTTATGGTGCCTTTTCCTAGGTTTAAATGCATGTTGTGATGGTCTGTTATGAAACTGTGCAAGTGTTGAAGACATTTTATTTCCTTTGTAAGATTTTAATTGAATTTTTAATGCATGCAAGGAAATGATTATTTGTGTAAACTTAGTTTATATTTCAGATATGGTTTCACTAGGTTTGATGCAAAAGATTTCATAATTATGGAGCATAATATTTAACCTAGATTGTTTCACTTTAGTTGTTCCTTCATAAGTTATGTAGAGTCTATCCCAAATTTCTTTACCAGTAGTGCAAGTAGAAACATGCATGCAATCTTCAAATTTCAAACCATAAAAGAAATAGTTTAGGCATTTATCATTTAATTGGGTAAATCTCTATCATTAGTATTCCATTCATAAAAAGGTATTTCAATTTTAATGTTGTTTACGAAATGAGAAGGTGCAGAATATTCTTCCTGAACTAACATCCACATGCGATAATCAATTGATAACAAGAAAGTAGACATGTAAATTTTCCAAAAGCAAAAGAAATATTTTAAAATAAAGGTGGTCATGTGATTGAGTATCCTTCCAAAATATTTCAATTTCCAATTTTAGCCATAGATCTTTTTTCAAAATTTTTATAAAACTTAATTTATGAATCCCACTTTGATATCACTTGAAAGTTCATGAAGGTTGTTAGACCTTTACGAACTATCTCGAGGCTAACCAAGAGAGGAGGGGGTTCTTAATTTTTTTTTCAAACCCACACATGATAATTTATTTAAAGGATATAAACATAAGTAAATTTCACAACAATAAAATAAATTAGAATTTTCAACCATACATATAATTGTAGAAAATAAAGTGCAAAAAATAATAAGAACTTATATAATAAAATTTATAGTTTTTCGATCAATCAATCCTACATCCACTCCTTGGAGACTCCCTCTCTAACTATTGCACTAAACAATAGTTACTCTCCTTTTGATCCCATAACAAGATGGAGAAGCTTGCACGTATGATGTTTCACCACCCAAATGTAATAAGGGGTTGTTACTCTTTTATAGGAAGAGAACCTCAACCCTATTTTGACCTTTCGAGTGATGGTTAGAGAACCACAACTCTATTTTCACCCACATGGTGATTATCAGAGAACAACAACTCTATTTTCACCCTCCTAGTGATGTTTAAAAAATTACAACTCAAATTTCAGCCTCATGGTGATGGTCAGAGGACCACGACTCTTTTTTCACCCTCCTCATGATGGTTAGAGAACCACGATCTTTACCAAAGGACTTTTTCTCTAGAGCCACAGAGAATCTTGGTAGATTCTTGTAGATACTACGAAATATTCTTGCTTGGAGCAAACTTGTGAATACTCTCACATATTCTCCCTCGTAAAATCTCCCTCTCTTCTCTCATAAAGCTCTCATTCTTCTCTCCCTCAAGGTTCTCTCTCATGAAGTCTAATATCTAAATATTTTTTAATAAGAGTATTAGAGATTCTTAAATAGTGGGCTTCATGAAACCCTAATTTTCAAGAGTCCCATCTTTTGTTTGTATAATGTGATACACATATCATATTGTATGATTAGTGTAATTTAGACTGATCTAGCAAGGTAATGTAGATGAAATATTCAACTTTTATAACATTTCATACAGTACAATTAAAATATCATATGATACAAATTGTAAAAATTTATTCTGTTCTTTTGGGATGGCCAACTTTATACACTGTCTACTGTCCAACACTGTGGACATTGTACAATATGATTAATAAAAAAATCATGGATTTCCTTTTGGTACGATCTTTGGGATGACCAATTTCATACAAGAGTAATCATATAGTATATACTGTATCATATAATGTGATCAAACATAATAAATGACCATGATGCGATTACCTGATATCGAGAGATTAATTAAGAAATATTTTAATTATGACATATAGTACAAACCAAATCTTATCGTATGACCAACATATAATTATTATATTTCTTAAACTATAGCAGTTAGATTTTTGACAAAGCACAATAGATTATGCAACACAAATTAAATTTGTACAATACGAAAAAAGATCATACAATATAAAGCCAAAATCATATAGTATAATGTACTTAAAAAAAAAATTCTCTCAAAAAATATTTTTCTCTCTCCCCCCTTTGTGTGTAAGGTTGCTTACCAAAGATATTGACCTAATTGCAAGATATGACTCAAGAAAGAAAGAAATATAGAATAAAATGAAAATCAAAGGTAACCTTAGTATATCTAGTCTTGAGTTGATCAAAATTTTAAGTGTATGGTGGACTAATTTTTTGAAATATTAGTACACATAAAAACAAAAAAAAATAAAAAAAGGAGAAATTAGTAACTAACACTAATGTTTGTTGTCATCAAAATTGCAGTGCTTGGATCAGATTTGCAACACCTTCTTCTAGGGGTCATCTCCTCATTTTAGTTATATGTGAATACATTTTAAGTGGGTAAAAATAATTACCCTACGTAATGTAAAATCAAACCAAATAAAAAGTTCTTCCATGACCATATCATATATAAATTTGGCATACCATATAAAGTAATATATGATAATGCGTTTGCATTCAAATCAACTAAAATAAATAGTTGTGCAGACACCAAGGTATTTACTAGAGATAATCTAAATTTTATTACCCTCAGCCAAATGGTTTGATTGAAACCTCGAGTAAAGCTTTATTGCAGATTAAAAAGAAAACCCTATATGATAAAAAATTCCAGTAGCTTAAGAGGTTAGTGGAAGCTTTGTGGTCCTATCAAACCACTTATCAAGCACTAACACGATCCTCTCTACTTTCTTTAGTTTATGGGTCCAAGGTTGTGCTCCCTTTGGACGGGCAGATTCCTTCATTGTGAATCGTTGCACAAAAAAAAAAAAAAAAATGACTTAATAGAATGCATGACTCAATTTAGATAAACTTAATGACTTAAAGAACTTCATTTACAAGTATAGTAGAATATAGAATTATATATTTTATTAATGGTTCACGCTCATGATATGCTGGTTCGCCTGAGGACTTTTCTGGTAGGAGACTAAGTATTGGTTCTTTGGAGACTAATATTATTCCATTGTAAAATTGGAGGAAAGTTTAAACTAACATGAAGGGACCATTGATTGTAGGGAAAGTATATAAAGAATTTTCCTATCAACTTGTTGATTCTAGAGGTGACCACCATATGCTTCCTGTTAATGGAGGGTATCTTAAGAAACTTTAAGTTTGATGTAAACTAAACTTAAAACTCAGTAATATCTCTTCATATATATATTATTCCAAATTTAAATGCAAATCAAAATCATAATCAATTATCATCTATATAAAAAAATTTTAGGAGTAGGTGAGAGTCATTGAGCTTCTTATCTTCCAGAATAACTATTTTTAGATAAAGCCTAATGTGTCCCTTCATAATCTATTCATCTTTAGTATCATAAGGATAGGTGTAAGTCCTCATGCTTCCTTTTCATAGATTTGGAGGTAATCTAAAACATGGAAATATGGATCCTTTAGGAATATGTGCGAGTCCCTAAGCTTCCTATTTCCTTAGTTTTTTGCTAGATTAGTGTTGGATTAAGCCTATTGGACCCTTTCACATCTTAAATCATCTTAAGTATCTTCAGGTTGGTGTAATACCTTTTGATTCTTTTTATTGGACCACCTAGAGGTTAACCAAATTGAGAGAATTTTTATCTTTTTAGGGTAGGGGTTAGTCCTTGAGCTTCTTATCTCCATGACTAGCTAGTGTTGGACTTAGGCCTGTTAGGCCCTATATAGATTAATAGCCTTCTAGTCTTTTAATGTAAGTTGTGAGTTAACATGCCTCCTTTCCTTAGAATTAAATTCATTATAATTAGAGAAAGCCTTTTGTTAGCACCATCCAAGCATTAAAATTAAAAGAAATCCCGAACATTTAGGAATCGGTGTGTCTCAATAAGCTTCATGTTTCTTAGGATCTTTGTGGCTATTAATAAACTTAAGTTTATGTAAGCGTAGTCATCTTTAGTCCATTAAGGTTAGGTTTGAAGCCTGTGCTTCCTCTCTTTAGGACTTCAATCATTTGTATATGATAATGCCATTCTGTCGCCTTTGCTAACGATATTCCATATTCCATGTCACTGAGAATTTCATCTTAGAAAATGACATGGAGGGGACCCTGAAAGTCCCAGTGGAATGGTGGCGAACTATTATAGTCACATCAAGAAGAAAGAGTTATTGACATTAAAAAATTTCAAAATTAAAATAAAATATATTTTAACTTGTTTAATCACTTTGATCAATGCCAACATGTGTGATTCACTCTTTCAAGCTCATCATACCTCTGGGGGTCCATTATTATGTGAAATCTATAACATCAAATCCAATTCAATCTTCGATTAATCTAAATCATAAATTTTATTCAAAATAAAAAATCAATTGTTGCAATCCAAACCTGAAAAACCTTGGCAAAAAACAAATTTATGAGAAAATTTCAAATGCTTCAAAATCCTATCAAATGATCTTAGATTCATGATCCATTAGTTATATAGTGATTATTCATGTCCCAAAGGTCAACCATTCCAATTTGGAAACATTTCAAGCCTTATAACTGTTAAAACTAAATGCATTTGAAAAGCTTTAAATATTTATAGCATATGCCACTAGACCTTGTATGTTATAGAAAACCACTTTGGAAACCTATCCAAAATTATTGGTCATGATCATAATCATCATCATGATGCATTGAATCAATTTTAACAATCGTTGACCATAGTTGACAAGAAAACCATGAAAATCCTAAAACCCCAAAACCACTTTAAACTAAAATTTCCTTAAAATTGGATATAACTTAGCTAAACCACACCCTAAAAAATATTCCCACACATTTCAAATATTATTTGGAGTGAAATGAACCAAACCCCAAACCATAGTAAACCCTAGTTTTCCAATTCAACCAAGGTTGACAAAAATTCCCTTTAACGCTTTAAATTTGCATTTTATTCATGAAAACCCCACTTAACCTTGAAATGACATCAAATAACTTCGAAATAATATTTAAATTAATTGGACCCCTACTTGACCCTTGATTAAAATTTGTTGACCAAGTCAATTGATGAGTTAAGCAAAACACACCTAAATATTTTAAAAAATAAAATCCAAATATTTTGACTAATTCAGTGAATCAAAATCTTGGGGACAGTCCACCGAGTCACCATTAGTCTCTTAGAAATATTTTAGCCTATAGGAGCACCAAGTTTAACCAAATTGGGTGAATTAAGTGGAATCAAAGTGGTTTTTTTAGCCAAATACCTATTTTGTGAAATTAAATCTCACGAAGGGCTATAGTAGGTTTTCTTTGGCCTATATATTAAACCTAGCAAGCCTAAGCCATGTGTCGACCTTGGCAAACCAATTGGACTAAGGAAAACCCTCCAAAAATAAAATTCATGGACCTAAATCTAACCCAACCAAAATTAGTTTTTGTAATCATTTAAATAAGTTATATAGGCTCCATTTCACCAATCCCAAGTAGCTCATTGGCAGAATTTTGGTCGAAGTGCATAAAACACAAAAATCCATCTTTCCACTTCACTTATACTTTCATTATCCTTCACCTACCTAAAATGACTGTCCTCCAATAGCCACAGCCATGTGGCAAACATTAGGGAAAGCCTCTGAATAAATATGTACCTCTGGTGCAGGCTCCATGGTTTGAATTAGGAATAAGAGACTATACCACTTAAAGAAGTATTACTCTCTACCCGTAGGCTATCAATCCCTCATTCTTCTTCCTTTGAGATCCAAAAAACTACCCGAAGTTCCCTATACTCTTTCCAAGCTTTCCATAGTTAAAAAAAATCCATTTGAGAGGTGAGAGAGAATAGAGTGGAGAGAGAAAGTGATAATTCTCAAATAACTTCCAATCTAACGAAAATTAGAGCTTGGGGTCTTCATAAAAGTTGGAGGACATCTTTAGTCATCCATAAAGACAAAAAAATAAAAATCATCCAATTGATAGAGGTAATTTTAGATTTGAAGGTTTAAATTCCAATTTTAAATTAATTTAATAGTCCAATGCATAGCGCCTCCAAACTCCATGCATTGGAATAATTGGGCACCATGAAGTTATATTCAAATTTCATTAAATTTAGAGTATTTTACATGAAATTATGAGTATTGAATTTTTAGTTCATTTTGAACTAAATTTTTTTGGTTAATGAGAGCCATCTAATCCCATGTGTATTACAATTGGATGGCTCAGGGAAAGTCAGACATCAAGCTATATGCGATAGTTTCAAACTGGCATTTTTTGGAAAATTTATTAGCCGACGTGGCATGATCCAAGCCCTCAATTTAAAATGATGTGGATCAAATAGTCCAAGAATGAATCTGATGTGTTTAAGTTAGTTCTCCAATTCCAAAACCTATCCCCACACATGAAGTATGATGAAGGCCACCACACACCACTATTCTAATAATTTGCTAGCAAAAATTCTAATTAAATTTATTTAAATAATAAAAAAATGCTTATAAACTTGAAATATTTACCATAAATATAATTCTCACACAAATTTGGCATTCTTAAGCTTATTAAAACCATTTTGAGCATACATATATTTTAAAATTAAATTTTAGTGATTTTGACTAGTAAATAGTGAGTAATTTAGGTTTGAATGCTAACTATTTTTTTTTTAATTAGTCCCTAACCATTAGATTGATTGGGCTCAAATTTAGACATGGTAAACTAGGGTGTGTTTGCTACAAACCCAAAAGGATTGGAAATTCATAGCTCACACACCTGTTAGAATTAGGTCTAGATTTTTTTATGATTCGTGGAAATTAGTGTAAGTTTTAGATTTCCTTGATTTCACCCTAGACCAAATAGTAGAAAACCTAAATTTAATCTTTAAAAGTATATAGGTATTTACCTTTAAGGATTAATTATGAATTTTAGGGAATTCTTGATGAATTCAAATATGCTGGGTTTGAAGAACATGATCCAGAAAACATGCGTTTCAAATTTTAATGTGTTCGAAATATAAATTAAGGGTTAAATTGCTCAAGATGAAAAAATTAATAGAGGAAAGTTAAAAGCCTCATGAAATTCAAACAAAATAAAATGTAATTTAAAAAATAAAAATTATTATTTAATTAAAATAAATAATTAAATATATAAACATTACTAAAATAATATTAAACACTTGTAATCATTCCTAGGAGTCATCAATGACATTTGAAAAAGTATTTTAAGAGGCTTTGAGTTAATTTGGCATATAAATAAGAAGTCTTCTCTAATTACACAATAAGTTAAATAATTAAAGGATTGAACTCTTAAAATTATAACTAATTATAGTAAATCCAAATGACATAAATTCATAGCCATTGGACTCATATATGGGTTTAGTATTTATGAAAAATATGAAATATCAAGAATTTAATGTTAATAAAATGTCAACATCTAGCCAAACTTAATTCTTTAAAATGGCTAAATTTGGAAAAATCTTAACAAATTATTAAAATGTCAAAAATACATAAATTCATAGGCATTGGAGTTATAAATGGGTTTAGTATTTTTAAAATAATAAGAAATTTCTAGATTTAAATATAAAATAATAGTTAAAATTTTGTTAATTATTTAAATAAACTAACTATGAAAATTAATAAATCATTAATAATATAGTAAATTATTTAATTAATGAATTTAATCAGATAAATAATGTTCACGCTTCATAATCCATCAATGAATTCTTTGGGCTAGACTACCTAGAGCTGTGAGGCTACATTTCCTTAAGAGTCCTTAGTCCTTATGACCGCTATGACAATGCAAAGAATGATTTGAAAAAAAACATAAGTGTTAAATTATAAACATTAAAAATAAATAATCTATAAATTAAATTAATTAAAAATCCCCAACCAACCATCAAACATAAAAAATATGTAATCCGACGCTTATAAGGCTATTAACTTAGCCTGAAGGAGGGTGATATAAACCTTATAACTCTAATTTAACAAAGGTAATTTTTGTTTCAGTTAAATAATCACAAATATTTTAGCGATTAAATATTTAGACATTAGAAGCTTTCATACACCTTGCTTGACTTCTTTTAAGAAGGAAACTGTGTATTGGATTGAGATCTTTAATTGGCTAATCAAAATTTCTTAAATAACTAATTAATAATAAAATTCAATAATTTAAATCTATCATAAAATAAATCCCAAAACATCAAAAACACTAAAACTAAAACTAATATTCCTTTAGCTCTCAACAAACCAAATTCCCACCTTAAAAAATTTTAAAAAATAATAATTTCAAGGACATATCCAAACCACCTAACTTATTACACACACTATAGATGTCTTGTTAGGAAAACCAACTACTATTTTAGGTTGGACCGTAGTTCCTTTCACATGCTTTTAAATAATGTAAAAATGTTGTATATTTGAATGAGTGTTAGTTGTTATTGTTTGATGTGATGAATTTTGTGATGCTTATGCTATGATGTTTATGGCATGTTATGATGTGATATGTGATGAACATTTAGATTTTTCTAGATTAAGAGTTATTTGGATGTTTATCACTAATCATATTTTCCTAGGTTAGGTGTGATCTGGGTGTTTATCTCTAATAGGTCAGATTATATTAAACACTTCCCCACCCGAGGGTGAGGTTCTGATAATCTGAACAATAGGGATGAGTTTTTTTTTTTTTTTTCAGAGATGCAAATTGCATTAATTAAAAGCAAAGCTATTACAAACTAGAACTAAAATAACCTAATGGAAATCCTTTCAAAATTTTGGGAAAGGAAGCCTTATTAAAAAGAAAATTAAGCAAAAGAAGAATATTTCAAAGATATGAAATTTCATAATGAAAATAAGATCCTCTACTCCTTATTTTAAACCAATTGGGGTGAAGGGGATACTAAAAAAATAAAAATCTAAAAAGTTTGATTAGTATCCCAGAAATTCTGATTAAATAAAAAATAAAGAATTGAAATATTTTTTAAATTTCAAAATTCTATCCCCATCTTTCAAATACCCACTAATGCTTAATTTAAATTTGAAATAAAAATAAAAATAACAACTAGTAAAAGAAAAAAAATGTAAGCAATGATCTTTAGGCTTTGACCACCACAGGCTCTTCATAAATTCCACCAATTATGATCCATAGTCTTATAAAGTAAGAATTCTCTTTTCAAGACTACACCGTCAAAGAAATAACTTACCACATCCATCCGTAGATATACAATATCCTCTGAGACTTTATCCCGTTTCTTTTGATACCTTTTGTTGTCACCCATCATAATCTTATTTCTGAGATAAATGGTGAAGTGCCACCATCACTTTCACCAAGACTTCCCAATTTCCTTCCTCTAAGCCTGCCTTTGATTGGCCCAAAAGAATTCAAATCTTTATTTAATTTCTTCTTATGATGAACATATTTAGAAGGAAACTAAAATTTTCCATCCTCAATCAAGCATTCCTTATCATTCACATTATCTATAATAGCAAAAGATTTAGCCGCATTAAAATATAGTTTTTTAGAATCTGTAAAATTTTTGGCATTATCTTCAACTACGAGATCTTCTCCAGCATAGCCTTCATTGACAACTTCTATATTTTTTTTCTCAAAGACCTCAACTTTATGTATAGATACATCAAGTCCTTTAGCCAAAACATCAATGTTCCCAAATTTTTGAACAAACTCTCTATCTTCTACTAGATCAGCTTCAGAAACATTATGCAGTTTTGAAACTTGAATTATATATTACAAAACTATTCCTTCAATGTTTGTATCTATAGCATGCAAATTCACCTATTTAACTTGAACACGAATACTTACTATTTATACTTCGATTCTAGTCCCAATCTTTGAGCCATGAGACAATACATTAAACATATTAGAAGTTTTCATATGACCATGACAAGAAAAAGTCTCAAGGTTCCCAACCGAAGGCTAAATTGCAGAGATATGATTTTGAAATTTCATCATTCTTTTATTCTTAAACTTCACATGTATCCAAGGACCACATGCTTTTGAATATGCACTAACCATTTCTTCTAAACCCAAAACTTTATTCCTTTTATTAGTGCTTCCTTATGGACCTTAATTTGATCTTCTTTAAGAACATCTAGGAACATATAATATTATGGCCTTTCTTACCACATTTGAAACACAAATACGAGATTTTCTTATATTCTACTTTTTGAAAAAATTTACCATATAAACCCTCAATCTTAACTCCCTAAGATAATTTAGAGTCTAGATTAATTCGAACACAGGCTCTTGCAAATTCTCGTCTTCCCCATTTAAACATTTTTCCATCCAAAAACAATGAAACTCTTATATATGAAACAATCTTAATAACATTAACCACATCCCAACAATCTAAAGGCAAATGTGTCAACCGTATCCAAATCGGTGAGGGTAACCCTATTAATGAGGTTGGAGAAAATTGAGGTGTCCATTTATCCATCCCTATTATATGTCCACCCACAAACCAAGGACCACCACTTAGCACTTCTTTCATAATTTGAGAAGATTGAAATGCACACAAAATCCAATCTAGTCCCAATGAGGTGAGATGAAAAGTCCCAAATCTATTCCATTGTCTCCATAATTCAATGCTACAAAGAGAAAATGGAATTCCTCTCCCAAACACTTTCACCACAAGAGATTTTTGAAGTAGTTTAACGTTCTCACATACCTTATCCACATTCAATTTAACCACATTTCCATATACCACTTATTCAGTATCTGGATCCATATAATTCACTTTAATATGATTGGTCTTAAACCACTCATTTACCAAACAAAATTTGTTGTTCTCATGATTCTGTAACACCTTCATACCCATCTCCATAAGCATTTCTTCATCAATCATCAAACCTTTACCTTGAATTGTCATATTTGAATTCAAATTCATAGATTCCTATTTTTTTTGCATTATTTTTAGCAACAAATGGGTTAGAGAATCAGTACCTACAATTTGAAACCAATGGATGATGAAGCTTCTGAGTCATTTGACATTCCAGACAACAAATTCTTAATCAGGGAGGAAGGAAAAACCGAATCCTTTTTCTCAATGGATTCTATTAATTCCTTTCCCTTACCCATCACCAATATGGCCTCGCACAGAGGAAATTAACATCCTTCATTGATGACTAAAGGACGTTATTTAATCAAGGCTTCCTGAGATGTAACAAATCTGCTTTTGGATCCACCATGAAATAAATCATTAAAATGCCTCGCAGAGTAGGGAATGGAGGTATTCCAGTCATCTGTAGATGATGACCGACCACCCTCCACCACCATACAAACAAATCAGGAAATGAGGATTGGAAGAATTAAAAAACTTGAAGCTTTCTCTCACTAAAACCTTGAGTCTCTCTTTCAAGCGTTAGGGGTTGATTAGGTTGGCCCCCAATAAGGATGAGCTACTTAATCAAGGAGAGCCTAGACTTCTAAAAATTATTTTAAAACTTTTTTAAAAAATTTAAGCATTCATGATTTTTGGAAATTTTACTAGCATGCATCATTTTACATATAAATTGAAATTAAAATTTAGTTACATTTTCTCTAGAAGAAAAATATCATTCATATGTGCGAGCCCACTTAGGATTTTTCTCTAGATGTCATCCTATATTTCAAAAAACTTGAAATAATAATAGTGTACCCATGTTTTATAAGACTAGATATTATATTTTTAAGAAGACAAGGTGGTTTAGTTGGCATTCTTCTCTGAGAAAGTGTATCACTACGGGAAAACAAGCGATTTCGATCAGAATTTCCGGTGGATATTGTTGCGCCAGTAAGCACGACGCAGGTAACGGTGCATTATTGTGCCGAAAAACCTACGGTAGTTTTTCTGGCGACAACAATGCCGTAAATGTTCCGGCAATATTTGCGCCGGTAAATGCGTCAGAACAAATCAATAGCTCACTATTTCCATCGCACTTTAAGGTAGAAAATCACCGGTGCCATTATTGGTGGATATTGCATCGGGGTATTTAAACTCAACGAAAATAAACCGGCGCATGTTGCGCCGGAATAATTTTCGGCGTCTCATCCGCCAGAAAATCTGCCTGTGAAAGCCCTATTTTCTGAAATCGAGCTTCTCTGGCCCGTCACTTCTTTCCTTCTGTTCTCTCACCTCGCCCGTAGATCGCCGTCTCCCTCCGTCGCTTGCCCATAGATCGCCGTCGCTTGCCCGTAGATCGCCGTCGCCGACGGTCAAAGGAGTTTGCCGACAAGTCTCATAGCTTTTGTGGTCGATTCACCGCCGACGGTCGTTCATCTTCGCCGATGAAAGGTTTGTTTTTTTATTTCTTTTGATGAAAATTTTTCCTATTTAAGTTGGATTACATAGATTAGGTTTAAGAACATATCTTTTTTTCTTTAGCCATGAATTTCTTTTTTACTTTAGCCATTGATGTTCTAACCATACATTTGCAAGAGGATTGTATGCTTTTTGCTTTAGCCATGGATGTTCTTACCATACATTTCCAAGATAGATGGTCTTGATATCTCCAGGTGTTTATTTAGGTAGTGGGAAGGTAGTACTAGCCTTTGGAATGCTAAATCATATTGAGAATAAGTGTACGTCTATTATGGAAGCTATACATTTTTTGAGAATAAGTGTCTATTATGGACACTTATAGAGAGAGTAAGGAGGATCTACATATGTTGTGTTTAAACACATTGCATGCATGTGCATGCTTTGACCAAATATTTTCTATTTCAGTTGGATTACATCAAGGATCATAGCCCATATCATTTTTTCTTTATCCATGGTGAAATATAGAGTGAATAAGAAGGATTTACATATGATACTTATTGAATTAGAAAAAAATATATGATAACGTTCAAAGAGAAGTGCTATGGAGAGTTAATTTTAGAAAAGAAAACATGTTATTAGTAGAATTCCAGTTGGTTGGTTAAAGTGGAGGAATACATCAAACCTGTTGTGTGATAGAAAAGGACCATTTAAACCTGTAGGTAAAATTCTATAAATGATGGTGAGACCTGCAATGCTTTATGTGACATAATGTTGGCCATTAAAAGAGAAGTAAAAAGTTAAGTTGAGTATTGTAGAGATGAGGATGCTCAAGTGCCTGAGTGTCTTTACTCTTAGAGACAATGCTAAATGGAGACAATGCTTCAGGCCTATTATGTGATATATAGTGGAGGAATGTTTCAGGCCTATTGTGTGATTGATATAAAAATATTGCAGAGATTAGGATGCTCATGTACGTGAATGAGTGTCTTTATTATTAGAGATAATGCTAAATGATCATAATTTTCTACAAGCACCCTATCTTTTTACATCTCTATATAATCAGTTTTAGATCTACTTAAGCGCGATAATCCATTACTTATTTGCTCTTATATGTAGGTTATGGATATTAGAAATCAAAGAAGTTGGATGTATAACCGATTATCTCAAGGTCGGAAGACATTAACAGATGAATTCATTAATGGGGTAAACTTTTTCATTGAGCAAGCAAAGTGACTACCCAGCTTTTTATCAGAAGGAAAGTTTCGATGTCCATGCTCTAAACACAAAAATCTAGTGCACCTAGAACCAGATGATGTAACTGTTGATCTGTATCGCAGAGGATTCATGCCACGGTATTGGTATTGGACTTGTCATGGTGAGTATGAGCCACAATTTGATTATCAATGCGGTCCTTCTACAAGTAGTAATATTGCTGAGGCTGAAAATATCCGACCAAATCTTGAGGAATTAGTTCATGATGCAACTGGAATTTATGAAGAGTTACCGAATACGGAGGCACAAAATTTTTATGATTTATTGCATGCTGCCCAGCAACCAATCTGGAAAGGGTGCACGACTCACTCAGAATTATCTGTTGCTGTGAAGATGTTAAGCATCAAGGCTGAATATAATGTTGCTCATGAATGTTTTAATCAATTCATTGGGAGCTTATGGAACCAAAAAATCCGCCAGAATAATTTAATATCCTAAAATCTAAGATATCGGACAAAGAAGTTAGTTTCCAAACTTGGCTTTGAACATATCACAAGAATAGAATTGGTTGTGTGAACGCGCACTAGCATGTTATACTTTAAAAGAAGAATACCATCCTCAGAACTTACATGCGTCATTTGCAAGCACCAAGATTTAACTAAAATCTAGAATAACAAGGAAGCATAACGATGTGCCGGTTAGTAGGATGTTCTACTTTCGCAATAATTTCCGAGAACTACAACGGCTTATAAGATATGAGATATGCTGCACATATGAGATGGCATAATCATCACGATTCCAGCAAGAAGGTACATTATCACACCACACACATCCATCAGACAGGCAGAAGGCTTGGAGCACTGTTGATCGTCATCATACCCACATTCGTAGAATGTCAGATTAAGGTTTATGCGCAGATATATTTATACCATTCAGTCAGTCTGCTTCACATTACTCATCAGTTGGCCTGTGATACTCACTCTTTTCAAATCTTCCTCCATGAGTTATGTATGACTACCTCCTAAATATGTTTCTGTCACTCCTATAATTTCAGGGTCAATATAAATATCGATAATACAATATTCCTTACAACCTTTGATTGAATGAATTTACGTTTATTATGGGAAGACACGATAGCGCTACGTAGTATGATAATTCCACCAAATAGACATTTTCATCACTAAGAGCAGCATTCTTGATACATGGTGACTTTCCTAGCATATGAGTAAATATATAAGGTTGACACTTGAGACAAGTTTAGCTTTTACATATTGTTGGAAAATCAATCATTTACTTTAAAGTAAATGGTAGAAAGAATACTTGGTTTGATTGTAATCACAGTATATTTGGCTCAAGTCATCTATCCAGAGCAAATAAAGAAGTATTTACATACAAATAACAAAAGGTGATTTAACAACCTCTCCAAGATCTCAATAAGCTCACAGATTATTTGAGAGTAAGGTTCTTTCCCACCATAATCGGAATCTCAAATAATAAGAAATAGTCAGATTACGCAGAATATGGGGAGAATGGGTTCCAACACACAAATAACAAATCTAGGACAAAAAAAAAGTTTTTTGGTCGTAAAAAAACATTCATATTGGAAACAACCTCTCGATTATACATAATTTGATAATAATGCATAAAGAAAAATGTTTTTGAATAAATTTTTCTATATAGTTGGACACAGAGAAATCAGATATAATAAAGCACAGGATGATCTTAAGATAGTAGAACGAGAAAGCTTTGGAAATTGAAGGCATGGTGGAGCACGTCGAAAACTTTCTCAACACCAAAAAGCTCCATTCACTTACTTTAGCCACCAGAAATAGCAATATATCATAGAGATAGACTCTAACGCGTACCCCAAGATATATCAATCTAAGAAAATGTGTTGACATAAAGATCGGAGACTTATTCAAGATTCAAAATCATGATCCTAGTCACATCTTTATGCAATGTCTACTATCCACTTATTTTTAGTTATCTGCCAGATCAGATTAATAGATCATATATACACTGTTTTCTATATCAGATATTTATATATAATAATATTAAGAGAATGTTGATTCTTATGAGAGGCAGGCAAATCCATTCCATTTTGTGTCAATTGGAGAAAACTATTCTTTTCTCAAAGGCTTCTTTGACCTAGATCTACTGTTTATATATTAAAATTTGAGGCTATGGTTGGATACGGACCTGATTCAGCTATAGGGTAAAAATCCTTTTGAGAGATATTTAAATAAACTTAAGAAGACCGCTAAGAACAAATCACGACCCGAAGGCTCTATCTGTGAAGCATATTTAACATACGAGACAACTCAGTTTTGCTCATATTATTTTGAAACAATGTCTCAATCAGGTGAAAGTTCAGCATCTCAAAATATTGGTAAATCCTCTAATATATCTGTATTCAGTGGAATTGGGGAGCGTTTAGGCACAAGCACAGTGCGCTATTTTACCGATAAGGAGATGACAGTTATCACATTGTACATTTTGCTTAATTGTGATGAAGTTGAGCCGTATCTCGAGTAAGTATTAAGTTATTTATATTTTTTGTTTTCTTTTAAAATTTGATCTAAACTCAAGATGTGAATTCGTAGGAGGTTCATTGATAGTCTTAGTACATCAGAAGAAAGAGAAGTCCCGAAGATAATGGAAAAAGAATTCACAGCTTGGTTTAAAAATATAGTATATTTTGAATAATTAGTCTTACTTATTGAGTTATGTCTGTAATTAATATTAATAACAATAACACCTTGTACATTTAAAGGTACACACTGAAGACAGTTCGCAGTGCTCAAGGTTATTTGAATTAGCTTGGGGACCAAATATATTTGTAAAATGTTATCAAATATTTGTGGTCAATGGCTATAAATTCCAAACAAAAAATTGGTGTGAAGGTAGGAAGACAGAAAATTCTGGCGTATGTGTTAGAGGGAACACCCATACAGGGGATGATTCTGAATACTACGGGGTATTACAAGAAATATTAGAGGTTGAATATCTCTGTCACAATAACACTATCTATCTCTTCAATTGTGAATGGTTTGATCCAGTACTAAATAGAGGCACGAAAGTTCATCCAATTTACGGTATAACAGAAGTAAATCGGGCTAGGAGATATGCAAAGTTTGATCCATTCATCATTGCTAGTCAGGCAAGTCAAGTCTATTATGCTAACTATCCAAGCAGAATACGAGGTAAACAAGATTGGCTGGTAGTTATGAAGACAAAACCAAGGGGAGTAATTGAAAAAACCACTTCGATACCATCAGCACATCAAGAAGAGTTTATGTCTAATTTAAAAAATCTCCCAATCAATGTAGATGACCAAATCAAAATTAATGAGAGCCAGTTGCAGTTAGAGGAGGTAGATCTAACCATAGAGAAAAGTAATAATGAATCTGATAGTGCTGGGAGTGTATCATTTGATGAAATTGAATCATCAAATGATGAGTTAACAACGTAAGGTAAATTAAATTTATTTTTGCTACTACACTGCATTTTAATTTACTTCCCTGCATTTTACTTCACTGTATTTATTTTATTGTTACTAATGCATTATTTTTTCTTAAATTTTTGTTATAACTCGTGTTTTTAATATTTCTTTTTTATTTATTTGCAGATGGCTTTAGGTGATGAACCTAGTAGAGGATTGATAAAAAATATTTTTAACAGACACACTAAGAAAGTTACAGTTGGACAAGCTAGGACAGTACGTACTGAGGAGACCACCACGTCTCAACCTGCTACACAGTCTCGGCCTGCTACACAGCCTCAGCCTGCTACACAACCTCAACTTGCTACACAGCCTCAGCCTGCTACATAGCCTTCACCCACTCTTGGAGCCAGTAGCCCTCAGTTTTACTTAGCAGACCCCTGATTTCCTTCACCAGATCCCGGGCAGAGTACTCCTTTCTACCCATACTACACACCCCCACTTCTACCCATACTACACACCCCCACCATATGGTGGTGCCCCTCCTACTTATCCATTTCCACCATATGCTCCATCATACTACCCCCCACCACCTCATCTGCCTACAGCAGCCGGACCTTCGACAGCAGCTGCAGCAGAGCCGGCAACAGATGGTAGAATGTTGATAGCACCTGAGGGTGACACGTACGCACATTCTGTTTTATTTAAGCTAACAAACATTTCAATTTTATATTTTATATTTGTTTCACATTACTGTATTTTTGTAGATTCTACCCATCAAAACAACAAACACATAAAATACGGGACATCATACGGAGCAGGTTTGACGCTCCTTATGTTTCTTGGAAGAAAGTCCCGAAAGAAGTCCAGAAGATGTGGTTCAGAGATTTTGAGGTATTTTTGAGTTTTCAAATTTATGTTAAATGATTTATTCTTCCTTACTTAAGCTAATAATCTTATATATTATATATCATATGTATTTGATTGCAGAAAGAGTTTTGTTGGCTGCCCCAACACAATGATAGGATTAGAAAGAATTTTGAGAAGCGTGGGTCTACTCGGATGCATGACATGTTCACAGATATTAGAAAGCATGGGAAGCGACCATTATGGATTGGAGAGGATATATGGGCTGATTTGAATGCAGCTTGGGGCAGCGAAGAGTACACTAGGAGGAGGGATCAAAATCGACAGAATAGAGCTTCTGATGTTGGGGGCTTGGGTAGTTCACTTCATATAGGAGGCTCCGTTCAACATACTGAGCACAGGCGTCATTTGGTAATGAATTTTAAATGTTTTTTAAATTTGTTCTTTAATTTGTATTAATAAAATTATCTTAATTCTAATAGAAAGAGACGCTTGGTAGAGAACCAACTCTTGTTGAATTGCATAGTCGAACTCATAAGCGATAGGAGGATCAACAATGGATTGATGAGAGAGCTAGGAAAGCCCATGTAAGTATATATTTATATGTGTTTAATAATTTTTATTTTTAGTTTAATTATATATATTTATACTCTACTTTCACAGGAGGAATATACATGGCTTCGAGAGATTCATGTCGTAGCAGGTGAGGGCTCTTCTGGCAGCTCTGTGGAGTTTTCTGAGTATAGCATCTGGTCATCGGAGGAATGCAGCATGGGAGAGTTTATGGTTTAGGTGCACAAGCTTAGGCATACGAGGGGATGACCTCCTCTACTGCATCCAGCTTCGCATCCAGTTCTCATGACTCCTTGCAAGCTCAACAAATAAGTGCCCTACAAGCTGAGCTAGAACAAGTATAAAAATCACAAGCTGATTGGCAAGCTCAGTTGCAAGCACATGTTCAAATGCAGATGCAAGAACAACAAAATTAGTTGTTGGATGAAATGCGCAAAATGAGGGAGTAGTTGAGTGGAAAAGAGGTATCTCCAGCTGAGGAGTCCACGGATTCAGAGTAGTTTAATTTATTTTATGAACTTGTTTATTTTCTTTGAATATGTAATATTGAGCAATATCTGATGTTTTTAGTTGGTTGTTACTATTGAACAGTTTCTTTTAATGAGTATTTATGTTTTTGTGCATCTTTGAATTGCTATAAACTATTCTAGAAATTTTATAAACTATTGTGGATAAATATTTGTATAGGTTTGCAGGTGTGGAAATCTGATTGTTGACTGGGAAGGCAATTTTTTTTGTCAATGCCACATGTTTACGATAAATTTTGCGTCGGTAATTCACCGGAAATGACGATACAACGAACTGTATCGATCTAACCGGCGTCTCTTAGTACGTCGGAAATTACTATCATACTTTCTGTCGTCGTATCCGCCGATCATTCTCGGCGCATATTTTGCGACGTAACCATCCTGCATGTTATTTACGGTGTATCAACGACGTTTTATCCGTTGGTAATTGCCGGCGCAATCATACGACGGAAATTACCGGTGCATATGTCGCCGGATTTAGCGATTGAAATGTCGACAGCTGCCATCATTTTTTGCACCGGCAATGCATCGGAAATAGCACCGGAAAGGTTTCCGGTGAAACTTATGCGCCGAAAGACTTTTACCGACGCGATCCAAATCGGCGTAGAGAATTCCTCTGAAACCTGCGCCGGAAACCTATAATTCCGACGTAAATCTTGTATTAGCGGCGGATATTATCCACCGGTAATGACGGGTTTTCCTGTAGTGTATGTACAAAACTATACTTATAAAAGTTTAGGGTAGCTATTATGTAGTGTCTAACTTAGATCTAGTGTTTAAGGTAGACCATAAATCATAAGTCCTCACCCTCAAGAAATACAAACCAAAATTTCTAATAAAATATAAATTCAAGCTTAAAAACCTTCTCTCTAAAATACTAAAGCCCAATATAGAATAGATTGGTGTTCTTTTGGGAGGCCCCAAAATTTTAAAGTTCTCTTAATCTTTTGGCTTCTAAAAAATCATATCACAGAATGTCATTTTCACCAATCAAGGTGATATGATAATATCAATATTATATTTGATAATATAAACAAAAAATTTAAGAAAATTCCACTATCATTTTAAATACTTTTTTAGAATGACACTTCTATCTTACAAGATTGCGTGTTATTCTTCTATTTGTATTTGGTCACAATTGTGAATGATTTTTAAAATCCCTTTTTGTATTTGAATCCATTGTAGAATAATCTGACAATCTTTTGATATAGTATTTATTCTCAATATCATATTCGATCATAAGAATAGGACCACCCTAAATATGTGAGTATTTTAAATATAAATAATTATTATCCCATACCTAGCCTTGCTTTATTTCTAATTACTCATCCAGATTCAATCAACTTATTCTTAATAACCTATTTGGCACTAAGTACACTTTGATCTGTTGATCTACTAACAACCTCCCTCACATAATTTCTAATGAATTGGATATGCTCTTCTTACTTGGACACATTCTAGAATTCATCACTGAAGGCTTGATCTACACCTATAGGTTTAATTATTGAAATAAATATAGTGTAGGTAACCTCTTTTTAAATACCTTTACTGAGACTAACCCTTATAGATAGATCTCCTAAGATAAGCTCTCTAGGGTAAGAGTACCTTTAGGCAAAGGATCCTAAGGTTCTTTTCTATTTTTTGAGTCAACACTCTCTACCCAATGGGTTATTTCAACCCCATCCTCATTTTCTATCCTAGTCTCTATAGTTCTATCTAATTCACTAAATATTGGGTGGGTGGATTCTTCTATAACTAAGGATCATTCATTAAAAATCCTAGATTCTTTACTTCTATGGAGTATCCTATGAAAAAACCTTTATATACCTTAGAGTCAAACTTTTCTATATGATATTTTGTATTAACAACCATAAAACATTTATAACAAAATACATGTATATGTAATAAATTTAGTGTCCTACCCTTTAGTATTTTATAGGGAGTCTTATTTATCTTAAAAATAATATTTACTTTATTAAACACATAGTAAATAGAATTCACTTCCTCTGCTTCAAAATATTTAGGTAGACTATATTCTCCTAATATTTTCCTAGCTTCCTCTGCCAAAGTTTTATTCTTGCTTCCAATAATTCCAGTTTGTTATTGAGTTCTTGGGGAAAACATAAATATGAAATAATTTGGATCCCTTACAAAATAATATAAATTTTTTATTTTCAAATTCTCCACCATAGTCACTATGATTTGTTATAGTTAAGCCTCCTAATTTCCTCTAAATTTCTAAAATCCTCAAAAGATTCACTTTATGTGCTATAGATTTCTCATAGTTATTCTATTTATCTTACTTGTATGTGATAATTGGCTCCTAAGATTTAATTTTCTTTTAGATCATCACACTTTTATGAATTAGTGAGCTATAGATCCCTTTTAATAATTTATATTTTAATTTTATATTTACGTGTAGGACTGAGTAGGTTTTAACTAAAAAAAAAGATCTTTAATAAAACATTAAAAATTTAAAATAAATCTAAAAAAATTAATTTTCTCATTAATTCATAAATTCAATAAACTTTTAATGAAAAATAAAATTCTCATAAAAAAATTTAAACATAAAGATTAATTTATAATTAAAGAAAATTTTATTGAGTAAATAAATAAAATAATTAAATATATATATAAATTCCTAAATGATCTTAAACTCTTGTAGTTAGATTCTATGCCATTTATTAGATGCCTTAGGGGGATCAAATGCATTCAAATTATGAGCCAAGAATCTTTCAATTGAAAGCTACAAACTTCTTCAAGTGATCAATCGACAAGATTCTTTAATATCTTAATCATTAAAACACCTAAGTAAAATGAAAGACTTTATGCATTGGATTTGAATCCTTTTTAAGATCAAACGCATCACAAATATGAGCTAATGACTTGCTAAGCAATAACTCCTTGCACTTGGGGGTTATTGAGCACCTTTATCTTTAAAACTTAAGAAAATAATTCAACGAAAAAAATATATTCTTTAAAATAATTTTAAAATTATAAAACACTAAAATTTAAATTTAAATATCTAGCATTTGGTAATAATTAAATTAAAAATAAAATATTAAAAAAATATAATAAGTAACTTAAGACCTATCCAAACTACACACACTTTAGATGATTTAATAGGGCTACTGACTATAGCTTAAGTTAGACGAGTGCTATAGTTTGATGTGATGAGGATACCATGCTTAGAGTGTGTCTTGTGTTTGTTTACTTATTTGTTGTACTCTAGATGTCATACATGAATATATTTCTTGTTGGTGTAGCTCAACTCTTCTAGGATGCATTTGATTCATTAGGTTCTATACACATGCATTACACTATATTCTTTATATATGTCGCTCTTTTACATTCCTCTAGAAATTATAATGTATCTAGGTCATGATGTACATTTAAATTGATTAGATTCTTACATAGCTAGACCAAGTTGTATAGTGTGAAGAGTTATAAAACTATTAAATTTGATTACTTTACATACAGAGTTTAAAAAATAAAAAAGATTCTTTTTTTCTTTAAAAATCATTGCCTATTGGAATCTTAAATAAGATCTTGTGTCCTGAAGAGAAAAACTAAAATAAGAAATCATATTTAAATATACATTGTATAGAGATACAAATATAAATTTGTTGTGGTTGAGCTTGACTGCCTTACTTTTCATCAAATCCTAGTTTATTTTCAACATTAAAAATAAATTAATAAAAGTTTTATTTATGCACTATGCTTTCATATACTATTTTATATTACATGCATAACATTCATATTTGTGGTAGATTTATATTTGAAGGGAGACTTTTCATAGTTTTCTTTTGGTTTGCATGTGTCATACATGTTGGGACAAGCATGCTAATTCAAAGATAAGATGGTGGTGCAACTTTATACATAACTATATTTAACCTAACATGCATAAATACATTTATTTTAAATTTATGTAACATACACTATGCCAAAGAACACAAGCCAATAATAAGGTATAAGGGGTGCAAGCGATAAAATTGTTGTAATTTTCCATATAGCTTATGGTCGTTATGATGCCTGATTTTTCTAGAAAATTTAAACTAAGAAAATTTTAGAAGTTTAGGCTAACTAAAAATAAAAATTAGAGTTTAGGATGTCTTTGAGTCAAATATGCACTATATAGGCGCATATGTATATGAAAAAGTCCTAATTAAGGCTTAAATAAAAAGTCCTTGATTCCTTATATATAGAGCCATCCTATCTTGCATGCAAATGTTGATTGATTACTTTTAGGATATTAGCTGGCACTCATTCCATGTATTCCTAAGTTCAAATTGTATATAAACTTCTATAATTCTCCTCCTTAGGTGGTTTATCTAAATCTTAACTAATTTTTAAATTTCTATTTAAATCAAAATCAATCCTTAGATTTTTTAAACTTAAATATTTAATCAAACTTTATTAATTTAAAAAGTCTATTCCCCACTTTAATCAATAGGAATTTTAAGGCTTGTCTTGGGATATAATTAACTATAGGGGCTTGCAACTATAAAGAATCTTGAACCCAATAAAAGATAAACCCTATCTTAGTTCCCTTTTACGACAAGGTAAGAATATAATGAACTTAGACTATAGCTTTAAACATTTGTTTATACATTCGTTTTAAAAATGATAGGTGAATATTCCTTTCACCTATTGAGCTAAATTGAACATTTCTTATGCTAAGTTTGGAAATGAAAGTAAATTGTTTCTCTTTTAAATCTATACTTAAGCATCCATTTATCTTTCAAGGTAATACATGTTATGCTATAGGAATTTGACTAAATAAACATCAATGCTCATGTTGAATAATTTTCATTTTGCATATAATTTATCCACACCCTTGGCCTAATTATTCTTATGGATTTAATTCTAATGCCAAAATAAAGGATAAGATGCTTTCGGTAGAAGAATATGTTTTGTACATGGTTAAACAACTATAAAATAATGGTGTTACAATTAGAAAAATTTAAAATTATTTTACAAAGTTAGCTAGATCTTTTACCAGTAGTGCCCAAGAAACTTTACCTAGTAATACTAAAATTAGTCCTAAATAAAAGGGTATTGAACAATGCAAGGATATTCAATTGAGGAGTAAAAATGAACTAGAAAATTTAACTCATAATAATAATAAATCAAATGCATAATTACCTCTATATTAACCAAAAAAAGATCCCTAGCCTAAGGATTATAAAAACTTTACCTAATAACCTCAATTTAAAATAATTTTGCAAAGTTAGCTAGATCTTTAACTAGTAGTGCCCAAGAAACTTTACCTAATAATACTAAAATAAATCCTAAATAAAAAGGTACTGAACAATGCATGGCAATTCAATTGAGGAGTAAATATGAACTAGAAAATTTAACTCATAATAATAAATCCAATGTATAACCAATGTATAATTACCTCTATAATTACCTCTATAGTAACCATTCCTATGCCTACAAGAAAAACCATTTTAGTGTAGAGCACTATATGATTCAGGAGGTAGCATTAATTAAATTTTGAAATACTTAATTTCGGAGAAGTTTAACCTACCACTATGACTCATTAATTAATGAATTGTTCATTTATTTTTCTTAAGGGAGTAATAGAGGATTTGTAGTTTAATGTAAAAAATATTATCTTCTAGGTAGATTTTTTTTTATTCTATATATGGTAGATGATAATGAGATATTGATTATCAGTAGATCTTTCCTAACTACTAGTAGGGACATGATTAATGTATAGAAAGATGAGTTGACTATGGGAGTGCAAGATCAGCAAGTGATTGTCAATATCTCAAAGTCAATGAAATTTTCTAGTGACCAAAATGAGGATTATCATAGAGAAAACTTTTTTGATAATTGTGTAAATGATATTGTGGAGGTTTTATTATTGGATATTTCATTTGATAGTACTTTGTGAAAGGAGGGTATTAAAAAGGAAGGTAGAAACTTTATTCAATGATTTATGAAGCCCCTATAAATTTTAGGGATAGGTTTGAAGTGCTTGATACCTCTTCCATACGAAAGCCATTTAAACCATCTATTATAAAGGCACCCATGTTAGAATTAAAAGCCTTGCATGCCCATTTGAAGTTTGTCTTTTTAGGAGAAGAGTCAACCTTACCTCGATATAATATTTATTAAAATCGGAGAAGTTCAACATGGCATGTTGGTTGGGGTTCTTAGTAAGCATAAGAAAACTTTTGGAAAGACTATAGTTGATGTAGAGGGAATAAGTCAATTCTTGTGCTTGCATAAGATTCTAACATAGGAGAATTCCTTTTTAAAGGAAGCTGATTTATCAATGAAGTAATTAAACAGGAGAGATACTTTAGTGGTTAGATGCAGGAAAAATTTATTCCATTTTTGTAATTCCTATATAAGTCCTATTCATTGTGTTCCTAATAATGGAGATCTAGGTATTATAGCCATTGATAAGAATAAAATAATACAAACAAAAATAGTTACCATTTAGAGAATTTATATAGATTATAGGAAGCTAAATTGAGAAACTAGGAAGGACCATTTTCCTTTGCCTTACATTGACTTGATGTTAGATAGGTTAGCAGGACATCCACTTTATTATCATCATATTTCCAGAGCCCAAAAAGACTAGATTAAAACTATATTTCTAAGCCCATATGCAGCTTTTACCTCTAGGAGGATGCCTTTTAGCTTGTGTAATGCCACTACTATATTTTAGAGATGTATAATATCAATTTTTTTACTTAATTAAGGATGACTATTGACCACATTTTTGTCATCTAAATAATAAACCATAAATCATAATCAACATGCTTAGTACACTGCTCCTTGATATACACTAACTCTTTAACTTTAATAATTATTTTAATTTCATCATTTGGAGATTCATATATTAACTTTTTCAGCATTAGTTCTCTAACCACATACCTGACCCATTTTACCTAGTTGAGCAAGCTCAACCTAGTCTAATAGGTCAAAACCCTTGATTGAACATTACAAAAACCAATTTAAATTTTAACTTCACCGAGTTCACTTAAACACAACTACTCGTGGATTGGATAGTCTAGTTATACTGGTCTAGTAAATAGTTCACTTGGTCAACTCTACCTAAAATTAGTCAAACCATGTCAATTTAGGTTAAATATAGAAATTTAAATAAATTAAATTCATCAAACCCTCAGTTCTAAACCTCCACATGCTTTTGATGAGTCAAGACCATGGGATACCTCCTTTGACCAAGTTGACTTGTCAACTTAGTCAAAATTGTCAAAACCCATTTAAATTCAAATTCCTAATTAAATTCTACATCCAAAGCATCAAACCTCATGCATTAAATCTAAATAGCTTCCATGGACTCGCCATAGTCTATCGTAGTAATGAATGGAGATAAAATTAACAAAATTCATGTCGGATGATCCATTTTTGAAGAAATATATTTTGCGGAAGAAACTATTTTTCTTATGCATTATAAGAAAATTTCTTAAGAAATCTATTTTAAGTAAAATGGTAAAAGCTGGACTATCCATTTTTTATCAGATGGTCTTGATCTTGTCAGATGGATCTTTCAAAGAAACCAGATTTCAACAAAGGATGGATCATATTCCATCCAACCAAATCAGTGGCATCCATGCGAATCATGCAGATCAGACAATCATGATCCTTGTTGATGAGAATAATTTACCAATGATCCACTGACACTTGTGATTGACGCCACACCATCATGCTAACGATTGTGCCACCACCATGAAAATGCAATGCCAATCCACAAATAATATGTGTGAAAGCCACCAAGTAGTTATGTCTACCACTATTTTTTTTAAAATCATTCATATGTAATTTTTTTTTTAACAAAATTTAATGAACTTGTGCTTTATGGAACCAGAGAGATATCCTCTACATTTAAAAAATAAAATAGAAGTAATTTGATAAATGTTTAGCAACTAGTTTTCTTTTGAGCCCCCACTTTGATTCTTCAATTACTTCCAACCATGTATGATTTAAGGCTCAAATTTGGATAGGGTAAAGTTAAGGGATACTACCTACTTCCCCTAATTTTTCTTTATCATAGTGAAACCAATCTGTTCTATAATTAATTTTCAAAGTCATCAACCATTATTTTACCTAAAACTTTCAAAAATTATTTATCTCAAATCATGTATAATTAGGTCACCAAACTAATGTGCTTTTTTTTACATTAATGTAATGAATAGATTATATAGATTACTAGACCTATTGAATTATTGAGAAACTTAGGTAAATAAATGTAGGGTTATGTCTAGAAAACTTAGAAATTTTTTTAAAAATTGCATTGACATAAAATAGTGGAGAAAATCAAACCTAGAATAATTATTGACATGTTGAACCCTAAGATACTACATGAAAGTCGGCAATTTGTGTTGGATTTACTGCGAACATTTTGAAGGAAAATTTTTTTATCTAAAATTGAGATGGACTTACGATGGAAATTTTCATCTTTTATTTTATGAAGAATTTTTGACATATTTGGGAGGATTATCTACCTCAAATTTGTGATGAATTTTTTGTTGCAAATCCCTCACAAATCTATAATACTCCATCATAAACACTTCTATCTAAACTGACTTCATTATTGTCTCTTTGATAACTCCCATTTTGTTCTGTTGTTATGACCGAGATATTCCTTCGATGACCCCTTTGTGATCATCTCCTTTGAAGGCATTTCTTCAACTAGCTCACCTATGTCCACATTTTCTTCATTGTTATTCTTCTTCACCTCCTTCAACATTGTTCACGTTCACTACTTCGTCATTGTTTGACTTATCTCCATCATCATTGTTGAACTTCAATCCTTTGATGATGTTCCTTTCTTATTGGATTGAAAGTTAAAAACTTTGATGGGAAGAAATGAAGGGTGCTCCCTCATTGTGAATATTGATTTCTCCCTTTTGCAAGCTTTTTTGGCCAAATATTGCAAATGTGACAAATCAAGCTTCCAACAAACTCCTTCTTATCATATCTAATCATCTCTTTAAGAATGTAATCTTCCATCCATTTCATTTTAAGCCAACTTTTCATACTTTAGGTTAGTTAGAAGTTGAATGGAGCTTATTCATAGTTTAGGGCTTTTAGTGCAATAGAAAAAATTCTCTCAAACTTTAGGAAAATTATTATAATGGTGATGAAACCTGTAATACTTTATGGTGTAAAATGTTGGTCGTTAAAAGTGAAGAATGGTATTAATTTTGGAGTTGCAATGAAGAGGATGCTTAGGTGGATGCATATTTTTACTCATAAGGTCGATTATTTATGATGATGGTGTAATGGATGGAGATATTATTAGTAGGATTTAAGTTGGATGGTTGAAGTGGAGGAATGCATAAGGCTTGTTGTGTGATAGAAAAATCCCTCTTGAACTTAAGAAAAAATTCTATAAGACGGTTCTAAGATCTGTAATGCTTTTTAGTTTATAGTGTTGTGTATTAAAAGAGAAGTATAATAGAGATGAGGATGCTTGGGTGGATGAGTGACTTTACTTTTAGAGTCTATTGTTCATGGTGTTGGTGTAATGGTTGGAGATATTATTAGCATAATTCATGTTGGATGGTTTAAATGAATGAATACATCAGGTATTTTATGTCATAGATAAGTTCCACTAAAACTTAAGGGAAAATTCTAAAAAATGATGGTGAGACCTAAAATGCTTTATTATGGTGTAGATTGTTGGCCTTTAAACAGGTGCATAATATTAAGTTTTGTAGAGATGAGGATGCTTACGAGGATGAGTGTATTTATTCTTAGAGATAGGATGTGAAATAAGCATATACATGGAATGGTTTGAGTAACTAGAAGATAAGAATACAAAGAATCTCCTTAGATGGTTTGGTCACATAAAATGGTGTATTTACTATGACTCACTTGGGAAACTAGATGTATTAGTTTGTTACCCAATATACAATGAGTGAGTGATGGACTCACAACTATCCAAGCAAACTCCTAAAATTACCGCTATTACACATATTATTTAATTTTTTTTAAATTGATAAAAATCTAATTATTTGGTTATAGGAATTTATAGTCCAAGTGTATTATGGATATTCAAAAGTATATAAATTATATGTATAGTTGAATGTTGTCTGGATGTAAGACATTAACAAATAAATTTTTAAATGGAGTGAATTATTTCAATCAGGTAGGTTATCAATTACCTTCATTTATATTAGATGATAGGTTCCATTATCCATATGTAAAAAAAAAAAAAAAATAAATCAAGCCTACGTCAAACCTGATTAGATTTCTATTGATCATTATCACAAAGGATTCATGCCAAGTATTAGTATTGTACTTTACATGGTGAGTATGAGCCTCATTTTCACTCTCAATGTGGCCCTTCTATATTTTTCAACATATTAGAGAAAGACAGAGTTAGGATTTTTAAGGACTTGATTTTTTATGCAATTGGGCCACAATTTCAATAATATATTAATGGATCACAGAATAAGGAGGCACAAAAATTTTATGATTTTTTACAAGCTATGTAACAACCAATTTAGAATGGATGTACTACTCACTCAAAGTTATCAGTAGCTGTGAAGATGTTAAGCATAAGATAGAATAAAATATACTAACGCTCTATAATTTTTCTCCAAAGTTTGTGTATGACTTTACCCAATATATTTCATGTGCTTATCATATTTGGCCCATACAATCAGATGGCAAATATTAATGTGTTCTTGCAACCTTTAATTAATGAACTAAATTTATTATGGAATGGAGTTACCACATATGATATATCCACCAAAATATATTTTACATTGAGGGTAGCAATATTTTTTATAATTGGTGACTTTCTAGTATATGGTATGATTTTTAGTTGGAGCACTGTAGGAAAGCTTGCTTGTCCATATTGCATGAAAAATACTAAATCTTTCACTTTAAAGATTGGAGGAAAAAATAATCACTATAGGAAAAATATCAATTTTTAGTGCCTATTTTTCATCAAAAAATGGAAAAATTGATCAAAAATTAGTATTTTCAGTGGATTTCTAGCATAAATATTTACGCTAGTAAAATGCACATAAAAAAGTGCTACCGACATAAAACTGTCTTCCGAAAAAAAAATTTTAGTGAAATTCAGGCAAAAAATCTATTGAAAATATATACTGCAAAGATAAACTCCACTGAAAAAATAAAAAACATAATCCTGCTAAAGCAAGAATCCAGGAAGCTGGGCTAACTCGCCCCAGCACTCACCCGTAACTCGATGCCCACCACCCGATATACAAAACATGTGACCCGCTGCTCTAAGACTCGCCTGGCTAAATTATGACTCACGACATTCTCTGTGTGACCCGCCCACAATGCTTGTGCCTTGAGAGGTTCGAATCCCCGCCCTTCAGCAATCCCGTTGCCAACCAAACCATCATGCCACCACTATAAAAATGAATAAAGTTTTGTGTTATTTTTTATTTATATTATAAAAGACATAAATTATTATTTAGAATAGTTAATATATTAAAAAATTAAAATAATTAATATACTTAATAATTTATAAAACTTTATTAATCCATGTATACTTAATAATTTATAAAACTTAATTATTTTCAAAACTTTAGTTAATATAAACTTAATAAAATAAAAGATAATTAAATTAATTTATAATTATTTAATTTAAATTATATTTTATTTAAAATAATTATTATATTTCAAAGATGAGTTTTTTTAAAGATCGAAATATATATTTTTTAATTTAGCAATAAATTATTATAAATTTTAAGTTTATTTTGGTAATATTTAATTTAATTAAAAAAAGAATAATTTTAAATATTACTATTTTTCACTTTCCACAAATTTTTAATTTCTTCGAAAATCTGCCAGAATTTCTGTCAGAAAAGCCAGCAGAAAATGCCCAGGAAATACCTTAAAAAAATCTATCAGAATTTGGCCAGAAAATCCATCGAAAATATTTCATCAAAAATTTGTCAGAAAATCTATCAGAATTTCTAACAGATATATTTTTGTTAGAAATTCTGTCAGAAATCAATGTTTTACCTGTATTGAATTGGTTTTACTACCATTGCATATTCTTACCTGTAAACCATCCATTCAAGCAAAATTAGGATGATTTCACTAAAAATAGAGTGGAGACATTACAGTCTCCACCAAGGTTAAGTAATGAGAAAATATTTAAAAAAGTAAATTTTATACCCATGATACTTAGTTCTCCATCGTTGTTCACAAAGTGCCTGGGTATAGAGTTACTCACAATTAGAAAAAAGAAGAGTATTTTCTAGTTTTTGTCATATTACATAACAAACTTGATCAGACATAATCTAGATGTTTACGCACATAGTGAAGAGTGTTTTTGATAATGTGTTGACTATTAAAGCCAAAAACTCTATTTACCTTCACTTTACAGAAGGGTTGAGCAATTTGTGTATGGGTACATAGCCTAAGCTACCAGATGGAGATGCTTCCAACAATAGTAGATGTTTCAGCATGAGATTGGGTGCTTTTATGTATTGAAATTATGTGACAGTCACATCTTCATGGAATGTTTGCTGCCTATTGCTTTCATTTCTCCTTCAAATTCATTCTTAAATCCCTAACCAAACTAAGTATCTTCTTTAATGATTTATGCTCAGGGTTTAATGGAGAGACTTTATTCCATAGTACGCATAACATTCCTTTTATTCTATGCATAATTGAAAAAATATTACCTCTAGGGTTTTTTGACTCCATGGAGCATCTGCATGTTTTGCCATGCATTTACTATGTGAGGCTAGAGTTGGTGAACCTATTCAATATTAGTGGATTTATCCGTATGAGAGGTAATTTTATGCAGAAAAATATATCAAATATTATTTCAAAGTTCTAAGTTCATAACCATACATGATTCAGGTACTTAAATAAACTTAAGAAGATTGTAAAGAATAAAGCAAATCCCGAAGTATCAATATGTGAACCATATATGATGATGAGACTACTCAATTTTATTCATACTACTTAGACACAAAGTTACAATCAATAAGGAATATTGAAACTTAAAATTTGGGTAATCCAAATGTATATCCATCTACCAGTAACATATCAATATTCAATGGAGGTGGCAAGGCAATAGGCGCATATATAGTTGATAAACAAGGAGATGCGAGTTGCCTCAATTGTTCCCATTGCTTAATTATGATGAAGTTGAGTCATATCTCAAGTATGCTTAAGTTAAGATGTTGTATATTTTATACACTCATACATGGAGACCCTAAATTCAAAACTTTTGTAGGATATTTGTTAATGGTCTTGCTACAACGTCATTATTAGAGTATGAAGACAAGGTGGAATCTACACTTCTAAATTGGTCCAAAGAAATGGTATAAATTTTTACAACTCACTTCAACCTTATATATAATTAATTAACATAATAAAATTGATAATAACATATGTACAAATTCGACACCAATCAAGTCCAATATGAAGAAGGAGATTTGCAAGAGCAAGGATAAGTGAATGTAGCTTGGAGACCTATAAGAGCAGTAAAATATTAGCCAATTTGTATTATTGGTGGTTACAACTTTCAAACCAAAGCTTTTTGTGAAGGTCAAAAAATAGAAAACTCTAGTGTGTGTGTGAAAGTGAACAATTAATAGGTTATCGTACTAAGTATTATGGGGTCTTACATGAAGTATTAATATTGGAATGTCCTAGTGATGGGAGTAATGTATATCCTTTTAATTGTGATTGGTTTGATCAAGAGAAAAATAGAGGAATCGGTCTACATCCACTTTATGGTATTACAAAAATAAAGCAAGGTAGAATATATGGAAAATACATCCCATTTAACTTTCCTAGCTAGGCTACTAAAGTATTCTTTGTTAACTATCCTGGTAGGTTGTGGGGTAAGAAATATTGGATTGCAGTCATCAATACCAAACCTTGGGTGGTCATTGAGAATACTGCATCAATACCAGTAACACATTAAGATGATCATATGCCAAACTTTAAAGAGCTCACTAGTGTTGTAAATGATCAAATTTTAGGTAATGAAACTGAGTTGTAGTTAGAGGAGGTAGACTTAGACATTAAGGAGAATATTAAAGAAGTTAGTTGTGAGGAGGTGGTATCGTTAGATAAAAGTGAATCACCTATTAATTTTTTTATATGTTAGTATACATACAGTAGTTCATTTTTTTAATATGTTAGTATACATTTTTTTAGTATGTTAGTATACATAAAGTAGGTTTTCTTTTTTACATAGCAAACATATAATATTTCCTTTTAATGTATTTATTTTTATTATTTACTTATTTTTATGAATATATAAATTGCAGCTAATTATGTCTTTTATTTTTTACAAATGTATTCTAGAGGTGAAGAGGCCCATAGACTATCGATCATAAATATTTCAGAAATAGGAAGAATAATAGTAGTGGATCCAATAGGGGTAGAGATATTGAGTGGACCTATTATTCACAACCTGTCACTCATACCTAGCCTACCCCTCCCCCCCCTTGTGCAGGTTTTATCCATTAAAGAAGCCCATGCACAAGATATAATATATCATATGATGCATGTTTGATGCTCCATAAGTTTCTTGGAAGAAAATCACAAAGGAAGTGTGCAACATGTGGTTTAGAGAGTTTGAGGTTAGTAAGTTGCATCATTATTAACATCTCTTCATATTATGTTAAGCTAATAAAGAATAATATTAATTATAATTTATTGTATATAATTAGAGTTTTATTGGTTGCCTGACCATGGTACTCAAATCAAAACAAATTTTGAGAAATGTAGAGTAACTCATCTGTAAAACGTTTTCACTCATAGTAAGAAGAAAGGAAAGCTACTACTTTGGATTTGAGAAGGTGTATGGGTAGAGCTCAATAGTGCTTGGGGAAGCCCAAATTTTATATTAAGGAGAGAATAATATGTAAAGAACCAAGTATCTGACATTGATGGCATGGGTAGCTCCCTTCATACTAGGGGCTCAATTCCACACACTGATCATAGATAATAATTGGAAAGAATTTTAATAGATTTTAATAATTTCTTTATTTATGTATGATAATCTAACTATAATGTAGAAGGATATGCTTGGTAGAGATCCCACTGCAATCGAGTTAAACAGTCTCACTCATTAGTGCCAAGAGGACTAGTAGTTGATGGATGAGAGAGATAAGACCACATACATAAGTATATAAGGATATAATACTTATATAAATACTATAATTAATAATTATATGATAATTAATCTTATATTATATTTTTGAGGATGAGTATACAAGGTTTTGAGAGGCCAAGTTGTAGCTTGTAATGGTTCCTCTGGTGATTTATAGTTGTTTGTTACTACTTCACTAGGTTGCAAGCGGTAGGCGGCATGCAAAAGGGATGATTTTATGGATTAGTATTGTAAGCCTACGCGTACAAAGGACAATCCTCTATTTCTACCAGCTATTTTATAGGCATCTAAGAGAGTTTATATATCCATAAGGTGGCTAGCTTGACTGCATAGTTAAAAAATATCTGAAAAATACAAGTAGACATGAACATTCAGATACTAGACGAGCTTAAGAGATTGAGATAGAGGATTGGTGGAAATCAACCAATGCTTCTATAGGTTGAGCATGAGATCGAGGAAACATATTTCTTTTAGGGTGTCTATGTAAATGTTTTTATGCATTTTAATTCTTTTGATGTACTATAAGAACTACTAAAACTTTAACATTGTTATAATAGTTGGAGAATTTTATGGAATGTGCTTGTTTATTTGAGTAATTAGAACATGCTATTTGATTATAATTTCCTTTTATTATTGAATATAATTGTATCCTTTGAATTATTTGGATTTATACTATTTGATTATAATTTTTTTTGCTATAGGTTTTCAATTGATTTGTGATTGAATTTCTATTCCAAACTTTGATATGATAATGTAGTATCATTGTTTGCGACTAAAATATTCATCACAAAATATGGTTGATTTGTGACGAATTTTTTGCCACAATCTACCACACATATTCAACAAAAATTTACGGTGGGGTTATCATCACACATCCACTGCAAATGTGATAAAAGATATCTGTGATAGATATAATCTATCAAATATCCTTTTGTGATGCTGGTTTTAGCAGCAGATTCAATTTCATTGTAAATCCCCTACAAATAATGATTTGTGACAGATTTTTCTTATTTTGCGGTAAATTATTCTACCACAAATAGCTTAATTATCTATAGTGAGAATTAATTTCATTTTAATTAGAGTTTATTACGTTTGTTAATTAAATTTAAGTAAGTGTTGTATAGCTTAATTAAGTTATGTTTAAGTGAGGTTATTTAGGTAATTTAGTTTTGTTAATTAACTTTAAGTAAGTGTTATATAACATAATTAAGTTATGTTTAAGTGAGATTATTTAAGTAATTTAGGTTTTGTTAATTAACTTTAAGAAAGTGTTACATAGCTTAATTAAGTTATGTTCATTATGTTTCCATTTCTCATTAGATTATGTTCTTAATTAGAATTAAATTTTTTTACTTTAAGTAAGTGTTATAAAACTTAATTAATTTATGTTTAAGTGAGGTAATTTAGTTAATTTAGTTTGATTTAAATTATTTAATATTATTTAATGTTCTCTGATTTAGCTAAATGTATTTTTTTGGGGGATTTGTTAGTATTTCTTAAAAATTTAATTATTTGTTTAATTCCTTCTCATAGAAGGAACTTGGTTTGGGTTTTTATTATTTTAATTAATCTCAAATGTTTTAGGGATTGATACTATTAGTTAAGAATAACCCATGGAACAATCCATAAAAATTTAGGGAAAATTGGACAAATGTTTAGTTTTATATTAATTTATTGAATTACGATTAAATTAAGGTTTAATATTAAATAATTTTTTTCAAATAAAATTGTGGTTTATTTTAATTTTCCTTTGATGTGATTAATTTAAACTTTTTTAGCATTTATTTTATATTTCTATAATTTTCCGATAATTAATTATGAATATTATAAATTTGAGCCTCAAAATCATATTTAAATCATTTAAATTGAACTAAATTACCTAAATAACCTCACATAAAAATAACTTAATTAAGCTTTATATTACTTACTTAAAGTTAAAACATGAAAGAACCTAAAGAAATACATAAATAAAATCAAGAAGCCTTTAATGAGCATGATTAATTCTATTTGGTGGAAATACATGCTTTGAATTCATAAGGCTTAAGATGTAGGGTTGAGTAATTCATAGAAATTTTTAGTAATTCGATTAACATATTCTTCACTCTCTCCAAATCACTATTTAAATTATTAAAATAAACATGAAGGACTCTATACAATCGTTCTATCTAATATGAGGGGAATAAAGGCACTACATTTATGAGCCTTAGGATTTATGATTTGTGACTTCCCTACTCCTATGTCATTAGCTTACATGATTCAATAAAATTAAATATTCAAACTCAAACATTCTAAAAATTAAATAATAGAAGACTAAATCATTAAGAATGGAATTTAAATAAAAAACACCCTTTAGCCTTGTATAAACAAACAACTTAAAATCCAAATAATGCAAATAATAAAACCGCTTTTGACAAATCAAGACCACACAACATTTTTCAAACACTGTGGATGGTTTCCTATGATAAAAATTTTTAGATTAGGATAGATGGATGGTTATTTTAGTATGCATGTATATGCCTAGCTTGGATGGTATCTTATGTTTATGTATTTATTTTTAGTATTTTGTATAATCATAAATGTTTACACCCTTTAACCTAAATAGTGCATTATGTTTTGTAGTTGCATATAGGATTGCATTGGACTCTTATTTCATACTTATGTGTTTTTTTTTCATAAAACATAATGTTTAGAATGTACTTTGGTTCTAAATATAAATGTAAAAGTTAAAATTCCAATTGTAAAGAGTCAAGATTATATATTGATTGAGTTGTAAATGGATTTGTAAAAGGTCAAAGGTGTTTGCATATACACATAGGGCTCCAAAATAAATTGCTTTCTCTTTCTATGAAAAGCATTATCTTTTGGAATCCTATAGAAGACATGTAGACATAAGACAATAAGAAAATGAATTTAAAACTACGTTCACAGTGTAGAAATCTAAGCCACTTGTAGGGGAGTTTCTCTACCTCACTTTTAAGCAGGCCCTAGCTTGCATCCCTCTTTTAAATAAGTATATATTTTTTTTATTACACACTACTCTCTCATGATCTGGTTCATATTACATGTATTGCATTCTTGAGTGTCATAGATCTATATTAGAGAGTAACTTTTTCATAGGTTTCTTTTGGTGTGCATATTCCTAACTTTGTAAGAACATGCATGATAGTTCTAGGATGATACAAAAGTGGTACTATATATAAGAATAACTTTACTTTAACATGCATAACTACTTGAAGTTTAGCTTCTATAATGTAAAGTAGCACAACACTCAAGCCAATAGTAAGGAATGAGAAGCATAAGAGCCTGTTCTATAGTAGTTTTCCTATAGGTTAGGGTTATTATGTTGCTAGAGTTTCTTAGTAAATTTGTTGTTAATTAAAAAAAACTAAGAATTAATGGAGATTTACATCAAACTATGTTAGTTAGGTTCACTTGATCAAACCAATATTACTATACTCAGATTATAATTTGTTCCAAAATCTTTTGTTCTGATGTTTACAATAGCTATCTTGCATGAATTAGACCAAGAAATCATGGTTTTAAAATTATGTGCTTAATTTGTTAGCCAACAGTTCACTTCAATTGAGCACAAGTTTAGATGTATTTGTACCCCTCAAACTTTCTTCCAAAAGGATTATCCCAACCTTCTTATGAATTTTCATGGAAATCTTTAAATCTTAAATAAAATCTATTAAATTGTAAATCTAAAATCTTTCTAAACTCCACTTTAATCAAAAGTTTTCTTTTTTGGAGATGTAATTAAAAATATAGGCTCGTCGCCTCAGAAGCTTACGAACTAATACCCTCTTTTAGTTGACAGAAATAGGAGAAAAATCATTTTGAAGTAGACTGAAGCATATCCAAGGTTAATTAATTTTTTCGGATGAAAAGTCAATGTGAATTTTTTCCTTCGAGAAGGATTTTACATTCCTTATGTTGAGTTTAATTATAAAAATAAAATTTGTTTCTCTTTTCATGTTGATAATGAAGTATTATCTATTTCTTGAGGTAGTATAATGTTAATTATGTATATTTCACTAAACAAAAATTAAAGACAATTAGTGGCATTTATTTATCCATAAAAGTTTTTGGGTTACTCGATTTTGGAATTGGCTTACTTTTCATCTTTAGTAGAGATTAGATTTTAAATCAGTAGTATTTTTAATTTCATATGACTTAAATTATCCCCTATTGTGCTTTGTTTCATGCATTTCATCTTTTGTTGAAAAATGAATAATGTTCCAATTACGAATTTTAAATTCCCAAAATTAGATTTTAATCAATTATTCCAAAATCAAATTTCAATCAATCATTCCAAAATTAGAGTTCAACCAATTAAAAATCAATCACTCATCAATTTTCAAACTAAATTCCAAAATTTTAATCAATCTTCCATTTAAATTTAAACTTCATATTCATTGAACAATCTAACCCTAAATAGTTTATTATGGTTACATTTCATCGTGTAGCTTTGTGATACTATCCAGACTAGGTCCATAGTAAAAAACCATGTCACCTTCCTTCGTCAACAAAATAAAACTTTTTTTGTGGAGTAAATAGATTTTCTTTAGTGTATTATCCTATTTTAGAGTATAATTTAGACTTTATAAGTTTAATAATTGATACAAATTTTTTGTTCAATTTTAGAAAATGTTAGTATAATTTATCTTCAACTTCAACATGTGCCATATCCAATCTGTTGTCCCCAAAATAAAATTATATATAGTTTTACTAACATATAATTTATGTTCTCTAGATCAAAAATTGATGCGATCAGAACTATAGAGGTCCCTATTAAACCAACTAATGCATAAGTTATTTATGAGGGTTGGTCTTTAGCTACTTCTATAGCTCGTACATCTTAAGTCCTATCAAGATTTACTTACCCTTTGACTGTTGATAAGGGAAAACTTAAATTAGCAATTTCTCCTGAGTATCCAGCATACAATAAATTTGAGATTGGGTCATCTTATACTGTTACTCAATGAACCAATTCTTAGTGCCATTATATGAATCAGGCTGATGAGGGTTGTGGAGTTCACTTTTGAGTTGTTAAATTATTTAATCCTCTATCTCCCCTAAAAATATCTTTAGTTTTCTTTTATATATAACTACAAAGCCCACTTAATGTACACAAGTATTCATGTTGAATAAAGTAAAGTGATAGTCCATAGTGTCAAACCCATGAGGAAATATACTTTCTAGAAATCAACTACTTTAGTTTGATCTAATTGGAATATTATCCAACTAAAATTAAAATTTTTATTATGGAGATTAGTTCACTGAATAAAAATAGAAAAAATAATGGTTAAAATATTTAAATAAACTTTTTTGGATTGATGAATGTAATTTGTATATATTTCCTATTGAAACTCATATTTCTAAATGTGATTTAGAGTATATACATATCTAGATATCTATCAAGCTTTTAGAGGTGAAAAGGATATCTACTAACTTCCTACAGTTATATCATCTCTTAAGAAGTTAGCATATTACATCCTTTGGCCAAGTATGCGAACATACTAATTGAATATTTATGATCATTCTTCCATTCATCCGTCAATGCTATAAATCATACTATGTTTTAACTATATATAACTAATATGTGCATTATATAAAGAGCGAGAAAATTGTAAATGTATCATTTAACATTATATCACGAGATCTTTATTATTACTTAATATATTCTCTACTTCATCAATTTAAAACTAGAGAATTAGCCAGACATGGAAGATAATATAAGCAAAGTCATTTTCATTAAAATCATGAATAAAAATATTTGAGAGTGATATAACTAGGAAGGATAAATGTATCTCCTCTTCACTCCTACCTTAACAAACATAGTTGCTTAAGCAAACAATATCTAAACACTAGCCAAACACTCTAATGATTATATTTAGCAATTTTCTAGTCTCCCTTAGAAATGTCTCAATGAGAGATATAAAGAAGTACTAAGAAAAGTGTTAAAATTAAATAAGTGATTAAACTCCCAAAAAGTATAACATTAATAATATTTATAGGAAAACACAAAAATAATAGGTGGCACTTTAGTACTTGAAAGAGTTACACTACGACGCCCTTTAAATGACCTGATGCTTTGACACTAGAACTTCTGCACCGTTGTGATGATTGTTAATGAGGAATGATTAATTAGTTAATATTTGTGTCTCTTCACTAGCAGATCATGTACCCTAAAAGTTATAATTATTTCACCATGGTGTTGATGGCTTTAAAATGTTGTGATGCTTGATGGTAGATTTGGTACCAAGGTGTCATAGCTTGTGCCACATTGGGGATTGAAGATAGAGAACACAGAGCAATGAATTTGTGTGGAAGATAGCACCGTGGCATGAAATTGTCAGATGTCGTAGTGTTATACTCTACTTTAGATTTTCTACCATTTTTAAAAATTTCCATCACATAAATAATTAAAATAATATATTTAATTAATAAAAAAAATAAAAATATAACATAATTTATAATAAATAATTATTTTGAACAAAGTTATAATTCTAAGCTTTGTAATTGATAATTTAAAAATATTAAAATATAGGATAATACAGTCTTTTTTTTTTTTTTGAAAGATGCATATAGCATTAAAATTAAAAAGAAGCTATTACAAACTAAAAACTATGCAATACTTTCAGAGAGAAAGGAAGCCTTATTAAAAGTTATTTAAGCATAGAGAAGAAATTCAGAATAAAGGAAATATCATAAGGAAAATAAGAACCTCTACTTATCATTTTAAACCAATTGGGGTGGAGGGAATAATACAGTCTAGAAGTAGTGGTTTTTAATTATTAAAGTTTTTAAGGTTTGTTCGATAATCAGACTGTAGAGATATTATTAAAAAATAATAGAAATCTTTAAGTAAAATTAGAATTTAATAAAATATAATTAACAACATAAACAAATATAAGAAACACATATTTTCATATGAACAATAAAAATATATAAAAAATGTTATTTAGAACAACAACATAAATAAAGGATAACTAGTTTTTAAGGCACCACAAAAATCATCAAAAGAGGGTTGCCTCTAATAAGAGCTATGTTTTGATTCTTCAGCCAAACTATGCATCAAAACAGAGTGTTCTTGCCCAAATAATTTAAATTTATACTGCCTAATGAAAGTAGCCTCCATACTCTCCCTCTTTTAAGAAAAATAAAATCAAATCCTAACTCTCTTAATCAGAGTCTTCCTCCTCCTTCTCCTTATCATCATCATCATCATCATCATCATAAACATTATCATTATGTTCTTTCTCTTGAGGTTGACAAACAAAGGGATTATAGGTAGGTGTAGAGGGAAACTCATACTATTCTTAAACCAAATAACAAATGCATTATTAAAGTCTGAGGTGTACCTATAATACATATCTTATTAGTCTATACTACGAGCCATCTTCATTTTCATCTCAAATTGCCATCCTCTGGTTTCCTCACAAAAGTGAGTCACCTCGATATAATTTTCTCCCAAATTTGAAACTTGTCAACTTGATGTTTTAGGAGCTCTAGCACACCTATTGATGTTGTTGCTTTCTGGCCTACCAGATATTCTAGGCTAACTATAATCACCCTCTACCTTACCCATCCCAGCTTGCCTAAACCCTCCCCCCTTTTTTTGGTGAGGCCTTGAATGGCGAATAATTAATCTTTATTCTGATCCCTCCTAATACGTGTTACTACACACAAAGAAAATATAAGAGAAAGGTGGCCTAGCCAAACAGATGTGGTACCCCTAATGATGTACATAAGAGATGAAAAAAATAATTTTTCTTACATCAATGGAATATCCCATTTAAATTGAAAAACACAACAGGGAATGATCACGGGTGACTTCATTGATATTTTAACTCGCTAACTTATAGGAAGAAATGAAATAATGCCAAGCTTTAGTTGTTTGCATGAAATAAGAGGCAAGGCAATTTATTATTCTATTTTCTTTATTTTTCCAATGAGTTTAACTATTAGGTCTACACAAAATGTTTAGGATGCATTTAGGATTTATAGGTATATTAACAAAAGCATTATATTCATCATATTCAAATTCCCTAAGTTTGAAATTTTTAATAATTGTTATTGAATGAAAGGGAACCCACATACCCTGAACATAAAATCAATTATACATAGTCTCTTTTTAATTTGTAAAAAATTCTTAGACAATATTAATATAACAATAAATGGTTCTTCACGGAACCTTTCCCAGCCTCTACATATTAGAATTTGCATAATGGGTTGAGTAGGATTTTGAAAACCTAGTTCTATAATCACTTGCTTATTTACAATAGAGTAAGTGAATCTTGATTCAATATCAATCGAGATGAGTCTACTCTTATGAAAAGAGGAAGAAGAAGCCCTCTTCTTACCAACATCTTAGGAGCCATTATTATAGATAGGATTTTAATGAAAAGAGAAATGTTTGAAGTAAATGGAAGGTGTAAATGAATTGAAAATGGATCCCCTACTTGTAATAAAATGAAGCACTGTAGCATTATGAGAGAAAATAATGTGGCACTCAATGCATGAACAAAATAGAAGAATGGTCCTCTGACCAACATTACAATACTTCAAGTCAGGTGGTGCAGTGGCACTTATTTTTCTAAATTAAAGCATCGCTTTGAAAAGGGCAACTACTATGGCATTAGGCATGTGTAAATGCCACGGTGCTTATGTCAAGGAGCCACTGCGAAGTTAAAATTGAAATAATTATAATGAATAAAATCATCTTGATGTTGGTTAGTTATTCCATAGTGCTTACCTAATTTTTATAATTAAAGTTATAACCGTATAATATACTTTCAACTTTTGGTAGAGGCGCACTTTTTTTACTTGAATAATTGAGCGCTGTCGTGCTCACACACTTATTACAACATCATTATATATATTTCATCAATTATTTTTAGATCCTTTTTTTTTCTTTTTTGAGAATTGCAAAAAAATGCATTAAGAAAAAAAAACAAAACTATTACAAACTAATCATCAATGCATCTGTTATATTGCTTCTTCAAAATACTATACAAAGAAGAATGAATACCAAAAAGAGAAGAAGAATCAAAACAAAAGTTATTATCCAAAGCTAAGGTAGAACATAAGTCCACAGCTTTATTGCATTCTTTAGAGGTATGATAAAATATTACCATGTTTAAGTCATTGAGAAATGACATCTTCTCTGAAATCAAATTATTAGTTGCATATGTTGATTTCATCATAGAATCCTGAAGGAATTTGATCACATTGTATTTATAACCTTCAATTATTACTCCTTTGCTCTCAAACATCCAATCCTGTAAGAACTCTTTCAAAGTAGAAATAGCATCCAACTTAAGTTGATTGATATCCCAATGCAACTTATATTTGTCGAAAGAAGGGAGCAGTCTACATTTATAATCTTTAACAATGCCTCCAATGCTTGCAATTCTAGAGTCCAATAAAAAAGCATCCAAATTTTTTTTATCCAATCTAGTGGTGGGGGGTGCCAATGAGTACTAAACTCCAATTGGATAGAAGCACCCCAATTAACTAGCATAAAAAATCTATTCATAGTAGTTGATAGAATGTTTGCAAAAACAACCGATGTAGGTAAGATAGAGTTACCATTTTTATCATTCCGACATTCCAAGAGAAAAAAACTGTTGTATAATATATCTTAACAGTATTCAAACAATCTTTTAAAAGTTCTCTAAGCTGTGATAATATTCTACTAAGGATTGGAAGATTGGGATATTAAATCCCCAAATTCTTAATTTACTAATGATGTCAATAAGGTATTTGCAAAAGATAGTAATATGTGAACAACCTTCAACATCTTGACAACCTCTAGCACAAAGATCACTATGCCAAAGTCTTCTATATTTCAAAAATTCATTGGTACATTAGGCATACCTGCTCATCCTCCACAAGAATAATTAAACTTTTGGTTTGAGTTTTAACTTCCTTAACCAATTGGAAAAGCCAAAATCTTCATCCTGTTTATAATATTTGATAACTTCAACATAAGCCAAGGATGAATTCATTTACCAAAAAATTTGAATAGAGGCTTCGTTTGATCAATGTGTCCATCGTGGATAACACAATGCTACAAAATTAGATTCACAAGGATCTGGTTGAAAAACCAATTCAATTCAGTCAAATTCCATTGGTCATCCTAAAGAAAATGCTATAACATCAAACCTTCTAAACCTAAACAGTCAACAACCATAGGCCATTTGTTGAAGCACTTGTCTAATAACCAAATATCATTCATGACATTGATACTCTTTCCATTTACTATTTGCCATTTAACAATTGGTTAAAGAAAGAAGGTCCATCCAAAAGGATAGACCAAGCTGCCGAATGACCACTTTTGAACCCTCCACTCCAAATATTAGTACCATGCCAGGATGCAATACATCTGTGCAGCAAAGAAGAAGGATTTTAAATGAACCTCCAGGATAATCTAGCTCTCAGAGGTTTGATTTTCTTAATAGCAAAAAATAAACACATACAACCTAGAACTCTAGGTTTACATAAGTCTTCATAAGCAATATAATGAAGGCCATTTCTGCCATGGTCTATGTACCAAATGAAATCTCTACAAAGTCTATTCAATTCATAAAGAACACTTTTGGGAACCAAAGAGTGAGTTGATATAAAAGTAGGCAAAGAAAGTAAAGTGGACTTGATAAGAACCATTATTCCAGCTAAAGATAGAGATATAGCACCCCAAGCATTAAGTCTCTCCAAACCATGGTCAGTAACAGATTGAAAATCATTCTTAACCATTCTCCTTAAGGCAATTTTTATTCCCAGGTAATATAGTTCATTCACTACTTTAAAGCCAAATCTCTTACAAATTTTCCTCCTCATAGTTGGTCTCACATATTTTTCCAAAAAGAATATGAGATTTTGAATTGTTAATACTTTGTATTGTACATGCATAATATTCCTTGAAAAAGTTTATCATATTATGGAGTATACGAGAAGATGATATCACAAACAAACCACATCATTTGCATACAATAGAGAAGTAATTTTAGGAGCCCTTAGAGAAGTATGAATACCCAATTGTTGGCCTTTTTGATTGATAGCATTGGATAAAAGTTGGGAGCACATGATAAAAAGATTTGGTGACATAGGACAACCTTGCCGAAAACCACTTTTGGCTTCAATCAATATAGTACTCTTGACATTTAAAAGGATAGAAAAACGGACATTAATCACACATTCCATGATAAGGGAAGAGATCTTAGTCGAAAACCCAAACCATTTTAAAACGAGATCCAAAGTATCCCAACTCATACTATCAAAAGCTTGAGCCATATCAAGCTTAATGACCATAAGTCCTTTCCTATTTTTGGAAATTCTAAATTTATTAAAAATTTCATGGGCTAATAGGCAATGATCTGAAATGGATCTACCCAGAATAAAGGTAACTTGATCTTCATAGATGATTTTAGGAATAAAGCACTTCACTCTATTCATAATCATAGTTGAAGCAATCTTGTAAAAGATTTGACAAAGACTAATAGGATGAAAATTAGAAGGTGCTACCAGATTTTTTATTTTAGGAATAAGAACCAGCAAAGTGTCATTCCGAGCTCCATGCATTAGTCCAATTTTAAAAAAATCGTCGACTACCTTCCAAGTAGCATCTTTGACAATTTTCCAATAAAATTTGTAAAAGGAGGAGATTTGTTTGAACCTTATTGAAAAAATACAGAAGAGAACTTTTTTTTCAGTGAACTCGGCATTCAATAACTCCCTCTCATTATCATCCACCATCTGGTCCGGGCTAACATAAGGCCAATTTAGTTTCATACACGTCCTTGATTTCCATTTGTCTTTAAAAACTTCAGAAAGATAGATTCAATATGTTCCATGTCCACTACCATATTGTTTCCTTCCTTGATTTTCCTAATCAACTTTCCATTCGTTTTAGCTGAGGCGTAGTCACAGAAAATTTTTGAGTTGGTGTCCCCCTCTTAAGTCCAAGCAGCCTTTACTCTTTGATTCCATTAAGTAGATAATCTGAATAAAGTAATATTAAATTCATTAACTTTAGCACAAAGATAAGTCTATTTATTTGGACTTAGGCCTCCATCTGATTCTTCATCCATTTGTAATTTAAGGATCTCATCTTTCAATTCATTCTTAAGAAAATTAAGATTTTTGCACTTATTTTTATTCCAAAAATAAAGAGACTTCATAATTCTCTTAATCTTCTTATTTTGGACATCTGTTTCCCTTCCAAAATCCTGTTTCTCCCAAGCTTTAGTTACAATCTTCCAAGTTGCTAGATAGGACTTCCATGTGTCTTCAAATATGTAGAATTTAGAGTGAAACCGATGCACTCCATCAATTTTAAAAGCAATGGGGCAATGATCAGATGCCACCCTTGCATGATGCCTGACCGAAGCTGAAGGAACTAATTGAAGAGCCGCAAAATTTAGTAAGCATCAGTCTAGTCTCTACCATATCCTTACAGTTCCTTACTTGTTGTTACACCAACTGAACCTTGGACCAATAACACCTAAGTCATCAAAAGTTTTATCTCCTTCAGCCCCTTAGTCATACAAAACGTTTTACCATCTATCTTTCCCAAAGATCTCTCCTGACCTGGTAATCCTTATGACCATACACCATGGCCACATGCCAACATCCCTTGTTAGTAATGTAAAGAACTCCAAATACTAGTTGTGAAGAGTGCTCCACCACAGTAAAGGAAACAAAAATTTTCTTCCAAAGTACCAAAATTCCTCCAGAAGTGCCAATGGCTGGCTGATGGAAAAAGTCCCAGTCACTACCAATAATCCTGTTAACATCTCTTTAACCAATATCTGTCAATTGGGTTTCACCTAACCCAATAAAAAAAATAACATTGTCTTTTACAATTTCCATTAGGTAAAGAGAGGCATCCTTCTTCTTAGCTCCTCTACAATTCCAAAAAATAAAGGATGACATTAATTACATAAAGAGTCCCCGCCTTTCTTTTTCCCCTTGTCTTCAACTTTTCTTTTCCTGGAGACGGGTTCAATAGGACTCAAAAATTTCAACTGCAATTTGGGTTTTTGTTTTGCAGAGTTCAACAACTCTATATCAATATTTCCTTCCCTTGATGTTTCCACAATTCTTTGGTTTTTGATTCCAATAGTATCAGTTCCTTCAGCATTGAAATCTTAAATAGTAGCTTTGTCTTTTGAGAAGATGTGATTAGTTTCATCAACATAAGCAACAAAAATAGCGATATGAGATCCTTCAGTAGATTCTAGATCTAAAATAGAGCATATATTGCTATTGGTTTGTATAAGAGAAAGGATAGATTCTACATTTTTAGACAAAATAGTAACATAATCTTTGAAATCCATTGCCACATCAGTTGCAGCATCTGAGATACCATCTTGCAGTTCATTTGTTTTTTCAGCTAAAGCTTCAAATCTTGGACATACATACATCGGGAATTGCATTAAAACAATCAATAACTAGATGGTTGTCCTTAGAAGCACTTTCCACATTCAATGCATTATCTGATTGATTATTATTCACTATTTGGATACTATTTGAATTCCTGTCAGTAATAGCGTCAATATGAGTATCATAATGCTTGGCATCCTTCCTCCAACTGCCCAACCTATTCTAGTTCTTATATGGTATGTTTTTAAACTTGACATGGATCCAAGGACCATAATTTCCATTTTCACAATGATGAGTAACATCATTTTGAACACATCATTCAAATCATTACAATTTCCTTTAGCCTTGTCATATTCTGATCGAAGAACCAGACATTCAAATTTTAAATGACCAATTTTAGCATAATGAAAACAAAAGGATGTTAATTTCTCTTATTAAACTTTTTGGAAGAATATTCCACCCAAGCCATCAACCCAAACTCCCAAAGGCAGTTTGGTTTCTAAGTTGATACGAACACATACACGAGAAAATTCTTTTTTGCTCCATTTAAAAGAATTACCATCTAAAGACATAGGTGTACTAATCCTTGAAGCAATTTTAGCAATGTTGACTTCATCCCAGCAATAAAGTGGCAAAAGCGAAAATCGGATCCAAATGTGTGTAGATAAACCCTTAAGAGATAAAGATGAGAAGAGAGGAGACCATATGTCCATACCTATGATGTGACCACCAACGTACCAAGGACCACCACTAAGGACTTCTTCCATGGCATCAAGAGTCTTAAAAGAACAAAGAATCTAGTTCAACCCCAAGGTTGTCAAATGAAAGTTATCAAACTTGTTCCATTGCCTCTGGAGCTCTATGCTAGAGACCAAAAAATGGAATGTTCTTTCCAAGAACTTTCAAAATAATAGAGTTGGTCAGAATTTGAGAATTGGCAAATTCTAGTTCATAATTTAATTTCACAGCCACTCCATCGGATGACATTTTTGTAGAATTAGTATCATAGTTAATTTTGATATGATGAGGTTTATTCCAATCATGGATAAGAGAATCTTTCTGATTTCAAATTTTGTCAATCGGTTGATCAACAACAATCTCAATCAATGAAATAGGGTTATCAATGTCAATAGAAGTTACTTCAGGATTTGCAAACTTAACAGATTCACTCACATTGCTAGTAAACTCGGATATCCACTGCAATGCCCTAGCTGTTACGCTATGCTGTGGTTTTGCGAATTTGTGGAAATTTTGGTTTCTATCTTTGGGAGATCTTCGATCCTTCTCCTCCGATCGATCTTGAATGTTTCTCTTCATCTACTAATCTTGTGGTAACTTCGTTCCTCTTCCTGGCCTTTTTTTTCTTTGAAGGTTTCCCTTCATCTTTGCCCTATTTTTGTCTTTTTTTCGGTGGTTTTGTGTTTCTGATGGTGTTTGGGAGGGGGGAGATGATGTCTTCGACGTCGTCCATCACGCTAATTTCTTCGGTCCCGAATGTTAAGACTCAATCCTTCAATGATGTGGTGTCGGGTGGTTTTTCCTCTGCGGCTTCTTGGGTTCATTTTGTGCATTCTTCATTTAAGGGTTATCCAGCCCTATTGTTAGAGGAATCTATTGTTTCCCAGCTTGTAGCACCATTTGCCTTCATTCTTGTAGGTAAATTTGTTTTGTGTAGGCCACATCTTCATGTGATTCACAAATTTTTTTCATACTCTTAAACTTTCTAGATCTTTTAATGTTGGTTTGTTTGATCCTAGTCACAATGCTATACAATTGACTGATGATTTGGATTATAGTCGCATTTTCTCACGTCGATCATATTACATTCATGGATGTCAAATGAAGCAGCTTAAATGGTCTCCAGACTTTGATGTGAGGGAGGAGTCTTCCATTACTTCTGTGTGGATTACATTTCTTAATATACGTTTACATTTTTTTAATACGCATATCCTATTTGGTCAGGCTTTTGTGTTTGGTAGACCCTCACAAACTGATCAAGCTACTGCATCTTTATCTAGACCTTCTGTGGCACGTGTTTTAATTGAGCTTGATGTTTTGAAAAAGCATCCTCATAAAATATGGCTTGCATCGTAATTTAATGGCTATTTTCAAAAGTTGATATTGAAAATTTACTTTTTTTTTGCTCACATTGTAAGATGCATGGCCATGGGTTTAATGAATGTTTCCGTTTACATCCTAACCTCTGTAAGGAGAAAGTTACTTCCAAATCTAATGTTAATCTTGGAGGGGATGACATGACTTTGGTTCAAAAAGAGGTTTGTAATGGTTATGGTGCTAAGGATATGGTGGCCCATAATTGTGATCAAGTGGTGGAGGTTCCTTTTGCTAAGGACCTGAAAGAGAATTTAATTAGTAATGCTTCTCTTATTAATGTGCCTAGCCCTGATATGTTTTCTAATGTTCATACTATTAATGAGAATGGTAATAATGATCTTTATTTCTCCTCTAATTATTTCCTAATTTGTCTCCTATGGTTATTCAGGATGACGATTGCTCTAAAATGAATCCTTCTCCCTTAGAACAAGAAATGTGGTAGAATGCTTTGCTTGTGGATAGTACGGGTAATCTTGAAGTTGTTCTTGACCTTGGGGACATTGAGTCCTCCATGGTTAATGATCCTAATATTATTAATGATCTTATTATTATTATAAGTGATCCTATTTTACAGAATGAAGATTTATCCCTTACTATTTTTCAATTTATTTGTGATAAGAATTGCTATGAAGGTATTGAGAGGAACATCCCTACTATGGAAGATGGTGTTTTCTATTTGGAAGGTGAGAGGCATCCTGTGGAGTCTTCAGATAATTTGAATAATAGTGAGCTTCTCTTAACTGACCATTATCATTATGATGCTTTTACTGACACTGAAGTGAATATTATGGCTAAATGTTATGCTAGAGAAGATCATGATTTGAGCTTCTCTAAGGGTCATGGTAAGAGAGGTAGGAAACCAACTAATTTTTTTTTACAGTATCCTAGGAATACTTGTTCACATACTTCATATTAATCTAGTTTTCATGTTTAACGCCATCATTTAGAATGTGCGGGTATTGGTTGCCCATCTTCAAAATTTATAGTTAAAAACTTATGTCGTATTCATAATATTTCTATTCTTGTTTTGCTCGAACCTCTTATTTCTATGAATAAATTATTGGACACTACTAAATATTTGGGTTTTAAACTTGCTCTGTCGAATGTTGCTAACCAAATCTGGGTGTTCTTTTATTAGAATTGATATAATTGGTGACTTTCCTCAAGTTTTACATTGCAACATTGAAAGTTCCAATTTCCAATGATGTGCTTCTTTTGTTTATGCCGCTTCTTCTTGTTATTCTACAAGAATTTTGTGGGAACAAATTGTGAATTTTCATAGTGTTTGCTACCTACCTTGGTTGGTTGGTGGTGATTTCAATACTATTATGATCCCGTCTAAGCGCATTGGGGGTTCTCTTCCTATTTATCACTCGATAGAAGATTTTAATGATATGATTATGGCTTACAACCTTATTGACATTAGTTTTTCTGGTAATAATTTCACTTGGCATTGTGGGCACTTATGGCAACAGTTGGATAGAGTTCTTTTTAATAATGCATGGATTAAGTCTTTTAATTTTACTAAGGTGGAACACCTTAGCCGTACCCTCTCTGATCACTCTCCTCTTTTTATCAAAGTTATTTTTTAATATTACAGGTTTGCCTTCTCAGTTTAGATTTCAGAACATGTAGTGAAAACATGAGTCTTTTCTTGATGTTGTTCAAAATAATTGGAATGATCCTCTTTTTCCTGATGATTCTATTTCTGGCATGACTAAACTCTGGCTTAAGATGAAGTGGCTTAAGCTAGTTTTGAACATGTGGAATCATAAAATTTTAATAATATTTTTCTAATATTTTACTTGCTGAAGATAGGGTTAAGTCTTTTGAGGATCTTTATCAGTTTGACCCCTCTGAGTCCAACCTTGCTCTTTTAAATAAGGCTAAAGTGGATCTTTGTAAGCTTCAAGTTCAGGAAGAAATCTTTTGGAAGCAGAAGGCAGCGGTCAAATTAGTGGAAGGTGATAATAACACTAGATATTTTCATTCTTTGGTTAATAAGAAACGTGCTATTAACTTTATTCATAAAATTTCTCAGGAGGATGGTTCTGTTACTAAGAATCATGATGAGATTTCTAATCTTGCTGTTAATTTCTTTTCAAAATCACCCAACAAGTCCTTTAGTCCTGTTACTATTGATGATCCTTCATTTATCCCTAATTTAATTTCTCAAGAGGATAATTGAGGCTTATCTAATTGTCTTCTTATTTATGAAATTAAAGAGACCTTGTTTGACATGAATGTGGATTTTGTGGCAGGTTTGGATGGATTCACTTCTAAGTTTTTTTAGAAATCTTGGCATATTATTTTTAATGATATTTCTTCTGCTGTGGTTGATTTCTTTAATGGTTCTCCTATTATGAAGTTTTTTTCTTCTACTTCCATTGTCTTGATTCCCAAGAATAATGTTGTTAATTATTGGAACAATTTTAGACCCATTAGTTTGTGCATTATTTTTTATAAATTACTTTTTAAAATCTTATTTCTCCGTTCCAAATGGGATTTGTGAAAGGGCATGCCATTGCTGACAATATTTTGCTGGCCTAAGAATTTTTTCATGACTTGGATGCTAAGGTTAGAGGCGATAATATGATTTTGAAATTGGATATTACTAAATCCTGTGATAATAATAACTGGTGTTTTATTTATAAAATGTTGATCTTATTTGGTTTTGATGATAAGTTCATTTCTCTTATCAAATCTTGCATTGAAAGTACATTTTTCTCTATTATTGTGAATGGTAAGAGTCATGGTTTCTTTAAAGCCTCCCATTGCCTAAGACAAGGTGATCCCATTTCTCCTACGATCTTTATTTTTTTTATGGATTATCTATGTAGGGGTCTTATGGATCTTTTTCACAAATTTCCTAGTCTTTATTATATAACTTTTGGAGGCATTAAAATTTCTCATTTATGCTTTGCTGATGATTTCATTGTGTTTTCAAATGCTTTGAAGAATAAGATTAGTAAAATCTTAAGTTTTTTTATCGATTTGAATCTGTTAGTGGCCTAGCTTTTAATAAGAATAAGTGTTATTTTATTATTGGTAAAATGTTTTTTTCTACCCGGGTTTTGGATATTAAAAATCTTACTGGTTTTACTCAAGCTTCCTTGCCTTTAAAATATTTGGGTATTCCGCTCTTTAAGGGTAGGAAGAAGTCTTTTCTTTTTGATGATTTAATTTTTGTGGTGTAGAATAGACTGTCTTCGTGGGATTCAAAATTTTTAAGCTTTGGTGGCTATCTTTTTCTTATTAAAAGTGTTATCTCTTCTATTCCAGTTTAAAGCTTTCAAATCCTTTTTCCTACCAAGTTGGTGTGCAATAGAATTGATAGAATTTTTAATAAATTTTTTTGGAAGGGTACTGGTAATAATTCTAAGATTCATTGGATGTCTTGGACTAATTGTTTTGGGACTTTGCAAGAAGGGGATCTTGGGTATAAGACTATGTTTGATTTGGCTTATGCATTTTCCTTTAAATTATGGTACAATTTTAGATCTAATGTGAGTCTTTGGGCCAATTTTATGATGGCCAAGTATTGTGGGGGGATTCATCCTTCCATGTGCTATTACTCGAAAGGCCATTCTATGGTGTGGCATTGGCTTTATTTAGTTAAATGGAAAGTGGATCCTTCTTTAGTTTGGGAGCTTTGGGAGGGAAATATTTTCTTTTGGCAAGATCATTTAATTAATGTCCAGTCCATGGATTCTTTATTAAACACTTTTTCCATTGATAATGTGAAGGTTAACTTTTGTTTTTTTTTGCTAATGGGTGGGATTTGGATAAGCTTTATGTTGTTCTTCCTGTTTCTATTATTCAGTTGATTCTTAAGATTCCCCTTAATTTCAACTCGAAGGATGTTTTTCTTTGCACTTTTACTAAAGATAGTTTATTTAGAATTAAGAATGCTTGGCACTTTTTAAGATGTAAAATGAACCTTCTATGCTTTTTAAAATGATTTGGCACAAAGGCATTCCCTCTACAATCTCTGCGTTTATTTGGAGAATCCTCAACAAGTACATTCCTACTGATGAGATGTTGAGAAAAAAAGAGGCTTTATCCTTCCCTCTATATCTCAATGTTGTTTCCATGTCGACATTATGCACCACATCTTCATTTCTGGCTCGATTGCTTTGAAGGTTTGATATTTTTTTGAGGACTTATTTCACCTTAATTATTATAATCCTAATATTTTATTTTTCAACTTGCTTGATGGTTAGTTGGTGAGGAATAGAGGTCATGTTTGGAATGTGATTCCTGCTCTAATTCTTTAGTTCCTTTGGTTGGAGAGAAATGATTCCTGTTTCAATAGGATTGTTATGAATCATCAGAGAATCATTCATAAATTTAAGGATAAGGTCACTACTCTTTTTTCTGCCAACTTACTTTCATTAAATAATTTTAAAAACTTTCTTTTTACTCTTGAGGCTTTTGGTATTACCATGGATGTGGCTAACTCCAAAATGTTTTCTAAAAGTATTAATTGGTGTAAGCCTCTTCCTAACTCTCTTAAGTTGAATGTGGATAGTGTTTTTGTGGGGAACAATTTCTATGTTGGTGGCCTAATTAGAGACCATAATGGCACTTTTATTTTGGGTTTTGCTAGCAATGTTAACAGTGGTAATAGAAATGGTGCCCTTTTAATTGCCGTGCTTTATGGTTTAAATATTTGTGCTAATGTTTTTCTTAATAATTTTTTCTGGATGTTAGCCCTTACTTTGATTTAAATTCTCTTCTTAATTTGGAGGATAGCATTTGTTCTTATTCCCTTTTCTGTAATAGGAGTATTAGGGAGATCTTGGTCATACTTAACTGCTTTGTTTCGACCAATTTGGATGAGGACAATGCTTGTCCTCAGGCTTTGGCTAAGTTGGGTTGTAACTATTCTAATATGACTGAGTTCTCTCTTCTTCAATTGCCTATCCTGATTCAAGGTCTAGTTAGATTGGACCAAATTGGGTTACCCTATTTTAAACGTTAATTTTTTTGGTTTTCTTGTTGTTCTAGTGGCTGTGCTCCTCTATTTTATGGGGTCCTCTTATTGTCGTGCTCGATTTTTGGCTAGGGGTTTCTCCTTTGTTGGTTTAGAGTGGCCATGTTGTGTTTTGGATTATTTTTCTTTTCTTTTGGGTTCAGTATGGGTATTTCTGTAGTGTGGTTTATTTCAAGTGCTTGGATTTTCTGATCTCTTGGTGGGTTGAGGTGAGCGTGGAATTGCTTTTCCTGAGGGACTGGCTTTTCTCGGGTTTTTTTGTTTTGGTTTCTTTGAGTTGTTTGGTTCCTGTTGTGTTGATTCGGGTAACTGTCCCTATTTCTTCTTTTAATAGCTGCTAGCCCATTTTTTCTCTGGTGGAGTCCCAGCTGTTCTGGGTGTCGATGTTAAAGTTTGTGATGGGGTGGTTTCTTTGTCCGTCTTTTCTCCCGCGGGTTTGCTAGAGTGAGTGGTTTACAGTTGGTTTGATGGAGGAGTTTTTGTTAGCCAGGGTGCTGGCTAATCTTTTGCATTTCGGGTGGATTATTTGGATTTATCCCTGGTTTTTGTTGGATTCTCTGAACGATGGGCACGATAATAATGTTGGGAGCTGCGGTATGTATCCCTTCTTACTGCAGCTCATTTCTAGTTTTTGGTCTCTTTCGGATTTGAGGTGGTCTCCTTCCATTTGGCTGTATCCTTTTTGGGGATTTTCTAATATTATGTTTAGAAACCTTATATCCTATAAATTATGCTCTATTTCTCTTGTCTATCATTTGTTGTTGCAGGTTCATTTTTAGGTGGTTGACTGGAAGATTTCCACGGGGATCTGTTGCTGGGAGCATTTTGGCTTTTTTTTGTTAGCTCTCTTTTTTTGGTGCTTTTTCTTAAGAATCGTAGCATGTTCTTAGGATTTTATGTTCTATTTCTAGTTGGGAACTCGAGCTCGTAGGTTTCTTTTTTCCTTACTTTTGTAGCACATTTAGCAGTAGTGAGATTGAGTACCCCTTAAAGACTTTGTGCTATTTTTACTTAATTAATGTGTAGGCCCCTTTTGTGGGTTTCCCCTAAAAAAAGTTTCTCTTAAGAGATCCTTCTTGATTTCCAACAACTTTACTAACTTGAAGAATCAAATTCAATGATGTAGAGTCATCCTGATCCAGGGTACCAAAAGAAAAAGCAGTTGAACAATTACCTGGTTCAAGCAAAGAAGATAATTTCCATGGTTCAACCTCTTGCCCTTCCCCTCAATTATAAGTAATTTGGTTTTCCCATGATGAGTGACTGAGACATTATCATCTCTGATGATCAAAGGCATAAGATTGTTTATTGAATTACTCAGAGTGTCTTCATAAAAAACTCCTCTAACATTAGTAACAGCAGCATTGTCCGGAATCAAAGAAATCAAAGTGGATGATATGTGCGATTCACCGAAAAAAGGCCGGTGTTCAGAAGGATGAAGGTTGTAAGGAGGAGGCTGGTAATCCAACAGTAGTCGGCTATCCGACGCCATCATGGACGGAGGCGGGTTACTCGCGAAAAAAAAAAAGATTCAAAAAAAACTTTCTCTCACTATAAAACAAAGAGCTTCTCTCACTAGAAATCATAGACCTTCTTGCTTTATGAACCAATTATTTTTAGATCATAACTTTAATTATTAACACAAAATAAAATGCAAAACTATTCAAGTTAATAAAAATTGCAACTATGAATAAGTGATAACAAAAAAATAAAATAAAGGATATATAAGTAGGCCTAGTTATAAAATTATTTTAATATAGTTAAAACTTTAAAAAAGAAAAATACTTCCCCGGTACTGATGCCAAAAACTTCATAGGGGTTGTGGAGTGCACTTCTGAATTGTTAAAATATTAAGGCTCTATCTCTCTTAACTAATGCTTAGGTTCTCTTTAATAAATAAAAAATAACAAAACCACTTAATATAAAATATTATATGGGCAAAATTAAAAAATTATTATTTTTAACAACACATTTGTCCACTACATGCTTTAAATAAAGAACGAGAAAATATTAAGAGCATCATTTAACTTTATAGTACAAGAGTGTTAATTAGTTCTTTATATGATATCTACATCATCAATCCAAAATTATAGAATTAGCCAAACAAGGAAGAAAAGATAAACAATTTTTTTTTATTAAAATTATGGAAGAACAAAATTCCAATAGGGTTATATCACTAGGAAAAATCAATGTATCTCCTATGCACTCATTCATTAATATCTATTGTTACTCAAACAAACACTAACTAAACACTATAATGATTGTATCTATGACTTCCCTAGTCTCACTTAGAATTGACTCAAAAATAGATTTAAAGAAGTTCTTTAACAAGTACTTAAATTGGATAAATTACTGAACTCTCTTACAAACATAATATCCCAACAATTTATATTAATAGAAAAATAGTAGGTGGTACTTTGATGCCTAAAAGAGTGACACCACATCACTCTTAAAATGAAGTGATGGTTCGCCACTAGAAATTCTACACCGCCATAGTTCTTGCTTATGTGGAATAATTTCTTAGTGAATAGTCGTATTGCTTCACTAGTAGATTATATCCCTTAGAAGATATAATTGTTAGACCATATTGCTAATGAATTTTGCATGTTGACGTGCTTGATGGTAGATTTGGCACCAAGGCGTGAAAGACTATGTCATCATGATGCTTAAAGATAGAGCTCCCAATGCTGCCAAGTTGATCATTTTGACAATGTAGTGCTTTGAGACAACGAACATGGTGATGCCATGTCGAACTATGGCACCTCAATAGTGTGGAACATAACACTGTTGTGTGGAATTATAGGATGACAGAGTGCTTTACTCTACCTTAGATTTTCTATTATTTTTGAGTTTTTCTGGTACACAAATAATTAAAATAACACTGTTAAATAATAAAAACACAGAAAAAAATATAATGTAATTTATAACTAATTAATACCATGGTTTTGGATGATTAATTAGAGGAAAGAGGAAGAAAAGGAAAATTTATAGATTAATCATCATCTATTAGAGAATACACTTCAGTCAACATGCATAATGTTACATGAAGATCAATCAAATAAATGATGAGACATTTTAAGGAGAGTATTAAACATATTGATGAGCAAGAAGGTATAGAGAAAGTAGAAATAAATTATTAAGATGAAGAAATATTTGGGAATATTAATAAGGAAGATCCTCTTTTATCTCTACATAGAGATAATGAAAAGGGTAAAGATGAAGCAAAAGTCACAGATGCTAAAGTTGATGAATATTATACTTATTTTGTTTTAAAGGGTTGACCTTTTCCCGCAGAATATAACTTGATCTTATATCCAAAAGGATTTGTACCACCTTTATTCAAAAACTATGATGGCATGGTTAATCCTAAACAACATATTGCATATTTCAGGGCTAGTTATTATAATTCTCCTTGAAGTGAAGCCCTGCTATTTTGATATTTTAGTGTCTTATCCAGTTTTGTATTTGATTGGTACATTAAAATTCTTAATGTGTCGGTCAAGACCTTTAATGGATTAGAAAGTCTATTTTTAAAAATATTTGCTCGTGCAAAACATCACATCACTTCTTAAAATTGAAGCAAATTGATAGATGTTTGGTAATTAATTTGCATTTGAACTTGCACTTTTTTCTTGTTTTACCTTCCAACCATGTGTCATTTTGGGCTCAAATTTGGACATGGTAAATTAGGGGATGCTGCCTACTTCACCTAATTTTTCATGTACTTTTTGAAACCACTGAGTTATATAATTAATTTTTCAGTCATTAACCATTATTTTACCTAGATCATTGAAAATTAGTTCTCTCCATTCTTATATAATCAGGACACCAAATTTAGATGATTTGTTTACATTAATGCAAGGAATAGATATTATAGATTGCAAGTCCAATTGAATATTTGAGACACTTAGGTAAATTAATGTAGGGTTATTTCTAAATAACTTTGAAATTTTTTTAAAATTCCCTTGACATCTAATAGGGCTGAAAATGAAACCTACAATAATTAGTGACACGATGAACCATAAGAATTAATTTTATATTAATTAGAATTCATTAGGTTAGTTAATAAAAAAACAATAAATTCAAACAATATTTTTTGTTTTAAATTTGTGAAACTCATATTTAATTATAAAAAAATTATAAAAATACCAAATATGTTTTAAAAAATTATAAATCAATTATACAATCAATCAAAATTTAAATCAACTCACAATTAAAAAAAATTAATTTAAAAATAAACCTTGATTAATAAAATTAATTAATATAAATTTAAACATTTGTCCAATTAATTCTAATTTTAAAGGGATTGATTCATGGGTTATCCTTAACTAATATTATCAATCATAAAAAAATTTGAGATTGATTAAATTAATCAAAACCTAAACCAATTTTTTTCTATAAGGAAGTAATTAAATAAATAATTAAAATTAAAAGCAAATATTAAAAAATCATCAAAAATTAAATACATTAAGTTAGATGACAGAACTTTAAATCATTTAAATAAAACAAAATTATGTAACTAACCTCACTTAAACAAATGTTAATTAAACTAAACAACATTAACTTAAAATTAGAACATGAAAGCTCCTATTTAAATTCTTAAACCAAATCAAAAAGCCTTTTATACTATGCTTGATTCTTTTTGGAGGGAATACATGCATTGGATTCATAAGGCTTAAGATTAGGGGTTGAATACTTCAAACTAATTTGGAGTACTTTTATTAAAAAGTTATTAACTATCAATAAATCACTATTTAAAATATCAAAATAAATGTTAATGACTATATACAATAGATTTATCCTATATTGGGGAATGAATGCATTACATTCATAAGCCTAGGGACTTGTGAGTAGTGACTTCTCTACTTTTGTGTCATTAGCTTAAATGATTCTATAAAATTAAATGATTAAAGTCAAACATTCTAAAACTTAAATATTATAACACTAAACCATTAAGACTTGAATTCATAGTAAAAACACTCTTTAGCTTTGTATAAACAAACAAGTTCAAATCCAAAATACTCAAATAATAAACCCCTTCGTACAAATCAATGCCACACAACCTTCTTCATACACTGTAGACGGTTATCCAGAATAAAAAATTTTAGCTTAAACTAGGTTAATGGTTGTTTTGGTGTACTTGCAGATGTTTTGCATAGAGGGTATCTTATGTCTATTTAATTAAATTTAGGGTATAGTATAAACATACATGCTTACACACTTTTATATAAATAATACACTATGTTTTATAATTGCAATTATGATTGCATTGGACTTTATTTCATGCTTATATATTCTTTAGAATTTACTTTGGTTCTCAATAAAATTGTAAAATTTAAATGTCAATTATAAGTGTCAAGTATGTATCTAGATTGAGTTTTACAAAGTGTTGAATAATATTTTTTTATTATTATTATTTATTTTTTTTATTTTTTTAGCGAAAACGCACAGAGGGGCCAACGTATTGATAGAAATTAAAAATAACAAGGTCCTTAAAGGGGCCTTGAGCTCTTCTACTACTCAAAAGAGCTACAAATAAAAAAATAGAAAATCCTAAGAGCTCAAGATCCCTGCTATGCCAAAAAATAGAATTACCTAGATACATTCTACGGAGCTCAAGAATGAGCACCCAAAAAATGGGGAGACAGCCCACATAAGCTCTCAGCATAAGCTACCTAATCCAAAACTGAGTAGAGCAATGACCTGCACAAAATGGATCTTGCAAAATAGTGAAAAAAACGTAGCCAAAATAGCACAAAAATAGATAATAGCAACGGAGAAGAGAGTACAACCATTGAATCATGTTACCAGGAGATAAAGTCATTTTAGTCCTCTCAAGGCAAAAGGACTTCTTCCAAAAAACCAGATTACTCATAGTATACCGAATAAGCAGCTATGGGTAGAGGAAGAATGAAATAAGCTAGCTAGCATAATAGCAATAACACCCCAAATCCAACGCCCCAACACTCTAGTTATTACCAACAGCCACCAATAATGTTAATGGTGTTTTTGTATACATATAGGGCTCCAAAACAAAATTATTTCTCTACATATAAGAAACATTATCTTTTAGAATCCTATATAAGAGTTGGAGCAATAAGGAAATAAGAAAATTAATTTAAAGTGACTTTCATAGAGTAGAAATCTAATCCTGTTATGGTAGAACTTTACCACCTCTCTTTTCAGTAGGCCATCAATTGTATCTCTCTTTTCAATAAATAGATAAACTTTTTTCTTACACATTACTATTTCAAGAACTATTTTTTATTACATACAATGAATTCATAGGTGTGGTAGATATGTATTAGAGAGCAGCTTTTTGATAGGTTTATTTTGATGTGCATGTTTCAAACTTTGTATGAATATGTATGCTAGTTCTACGATGATACAATAGCGGTAACATATACATGAATACCTTAACCTTAACATGCATACTTTCATTTTAGTTTATGCAATGTAAACTAGCTGAATGCACAAGCCAACAATAAGGAACGAGGAGCTTAAGGGTTGGTGTAGCCATATTTTTCTTAATGGTTAGGGTCGTTATGTTGCTAGAGTTTCTTAGAAAATCTAGGCTTAGAAATATTAAGAAAATTTAGAGTTAACCAAAAATAAAACTAGAGTTTAGGGTTTATTTACATTAAACTATATTTGTTATGTGCATTTGATCCAACTCATGTTACTAAAATATGATTGTAATTTGAACTTGAATCCTTGTTTGTGATGCTAATAATATCTATCTTACGTACATGAATTAGACCTAGAAATCCTGGTTTTATAATCATATGCTTAGGTTACTAGCTAGAAGCTCACTTCAACTGAATATAAATCTAGATTCATTTGTGCCCATCCAAATTTCTTTGTGAAGGATTATCCCGACCTTCTCTCAAAATTTTCCAAAATGTTGGATTAAAATTTTTGAATATTAAATAAAATCTATTAAATTTAAATTTTAAAATACATCTAAACTCCATTTTAATCAAAAGTTTTCCTTTTGGAGATGAAATTAAATATAGAGTCTTGCCTCTAATAGAGCTCTGGAGCTTAGATTAAAATTAACAGCCTTTTTGTTCACATAAATAGGAGAAAAATCTTTTTTATGAAGACTAAAACATATCCATGTTTAATTTCATTTTATAGATGATAGGTGATTGTGAATTTTATTCTTCAAGAAGAATTTTACATTCAATACATTGAGTTTGATTATGAAAATAAAATTTATTTTTCTTTTCAAGTCGATAATGAAGATAGGTTGTATAATGTTAATTTATTAGATTTGACTAAAGAAATATTAAAGAGAATTAGTGGCATATTTATTTATCCACAAGATTTTTTTGGTGACTCCACTTGGGGATGGGCTTCATTTTCATCTTTAGTACATATTTGAATTTAAATTAGTAGTATATTTTATTTTATAGTGAATAAAGCAATCTCCTTGTATTCTTTCTTTTATTTTTTTCATCTTTTGATGAAAGTGATGAATGTTCCAATTATGATTTTTAAATTGCCAAAATCAGATTTTAATATATTATCACAAAATCATATTTCAATAAATCATTCCAAGTTGGATTTCAAACAATTTAAAACTAATCACTTATCAATTTTCAAACTAAAATTTGAAACTTCAATCAACCATCCATTTAAATCTAAACTTTATAATCATCGAATATTCTAGCCCTGGATAGTTCATTTTGGTTTCATTTATTCATGTGGCTTTGTGATACTATCTAGATTGGGTCCATAGTCCAAAACCATGTTATCATTCATCATCAGTAATATTAAACTTGATTCGGAGAGTAAACAAATTTGCTTTAATGTATTATCTTGATTCAACTTCTAATTTATACTCGATAAGTTTTGTAACTGATATAAATTTTTTGTTTAATTTTAGAAAATGTCAGGATAATTGATCTACAACTTCAACATCAATTAAACTTAGTCTGTTGAAGGAACCAAAATCAAATTCGGATCTTGTTTTGAAAACATATAATTTATATTCTTTGGACCAAAAATTTATGTGATCAAAATTGTGGAGGTCCCTACTAAACCAACTAGTGCACATTTCAGTTATGAGGGTGAGTTTTTAGCCTACATCTACATCTAGTATACCCTCAGTCTTTTCAAGATTAACTTACACTCTAACTACTTATAATGGAAAACTTAAATTAAAAGTTTTTTCTAAGTATCTAGCAAGTAATAAATTTGTGATTGGGTCGTCTTCTACTATAACTCAGATAACCAAATCCAACTACCAATATATGAATCATCATTTGAGACATAGGTCTAAGAAGACTAATGGGGGTTGTAGAGTGCACTTTTGAATTGTGAAAATGTTTAAGACTCTATCTCCCCCAAAACAATGCTTATGTTTGCTTTAATATATTCAAATTTATAAACCCCACCAAATACACAAGTATACCTGCTGAATAAAGTAATAAAGTAATAGAGAAGAGTGTCAAACCCATGAGAAAGTTTTCTTTTTAGCAATCAACTACTTCCATTTACTCTAATTAGAAAATTATTTTTCTAAAATTAAAATTTTGGTTTTCCAGATTAAATCTTTGAATAAAAGTAATGGATACAATATTTAAAAAAAAAGTGTTTAGGATTGATGAATATAAACTGCATTTATTTCTTAATGAGACTCTTATTTATGAATGTGAGTCAAAGAATATCCATTACTAGATCTCGATCGAGCTTATAGGGTTAAAAAAGATATCTACTGACCTTCTATAATTATATCATCTCCTTAAGAACCAAGCATATTTTACATCCCATGTCTATGTATACAAACATACTAATTTAATATTCCTAATTATTCTTTCATTCATCTATTGAGGATATACATCACACTAGGTTTTAACTACATATATAGCCACTATGTTCATTAAAAAAAGTGCGAGAAAATATTGAAAATGTCATTTAACTTTATAACACATGAATCTTTATTAGTACATAATATGTTCTATACATCATAATACCAAAACTAAAGAATTAGCCAGATATGGAAGAAAAAATAAGCAAACTCATTTTCACTAAAATCATTGAGAACAAAAATACAAGAGAGTGATATCACCAGGAAGGATCCATGTATTTCCTCTACAGTCCCTCTTCATTAATGTATAGAGTTGCTTGAGCAAACAATAACTAAACCCTCTAATGACTATGTTTAGACCTTCTTTAGTCTCCATTAGAATTTACTTTAAGATAGATCTAAAGAAGTACTTTGAAAATTAGATAACTGATTGAAATCCCTTATAAACATAACATAACTACTATTTATAGCATAACACAAAAAAATAGGTGGCACCATGGTGACCTTGAAATGAATTAAGCCTTAGACAGTGGAACTTCTGCAGCACCACGACACTTGTTAATATGGAATGATTACTTAGTGAATAGCAGTGTCACTTTTCTTGCTGATTAGGTCCCTTGAAAGTTACAATTGCTACACCATGATGGTAGATTTGGTGTTAAGGCATGATAGATTGTGCCACCATAGGGCTTGAAGACATAGAACAAAATGCTACCAAGCTGACCATTTTGATGCCATGGCTCTTGAAGATAGTTAAGTTAATGCTGCTATGTCCAAATGTGGCGCCTCGATGGTGTCGAATAAAATACTATAGCGAGGAATCTTTAGAGGAAACGTCACTGTACTCTACTTTAGATTTTCAAACATTTTTAAGATTTTCCTATAAAAATAAAATAAAATAACACATTTAACTGATAAAATACAAATAGAAATATAATATAATTTTCTCTTATTAACTTCCCCTTACCTTAAACACTTATTTTTCCTTAAGCAAATAAACATTATGTTATTCAACATAATTAAATAGCATAAGTAAAAAATTGATAATTTAAAATTACTAAAATATAGGATAATACATCACAGTGCAGTAGTAGTGGAAATAAACAAAGTTATAATCTATGTTTGGTAAATACAATAAACATTTGGATTTTTCTAGAGAGAGAAGTTCAAAAATTCAAATTTTTGTTGAGGGTTTTTTAGCGAGGTTTCTGATGGTGGCTGATGTTCATCGGACTTCCTCTGTGGGGGGTTCTGGGGATGCTTGTCATCCATCCTCCGATAGATCGGTGATACGTGCTCATTCTTTACCGGCATTTGGTGATGGATTTGGTTTAAATATTTTTACTCATGAGGTGAGGTTGAAGATGAAGAATGGCAAAGCGTTGGTGAAAAATGAAGGTGGTCTTTTATCGAGTAAGAAGATTGTACCATATATTAGAAAGGGGAAAGAAATTATGATTAATAATAATTTTAAAATAGAGAAGCCTATTACTAGGTCTGTTGAGATTAATACAAATGCTAATTCATCGTCTTCCTCTGGTTTGAAGTTATGCATTGATGATGTAGGCATTTATATCCTATCGACTGAGGGCAGAAATTTTATTCAATTAAAGAGTGTTGACTCATTGGAGAAAGGTTTTGGTGATAATATGGTCTTTGTTAACACGAAGGGTAATGACAACATTGTTAGTTCTTCTGTGAAGGTGAATCAGGTTTTTGAGAGTTTATGCTTGAATAATATGGCTGGTGGTTAAAGTTCTATTCAACTCTATGAATCAAGAGAATATAACGCATGCCATCTTAATAATGAATCAACATTGAAGCCTAAAGAATATAGCTGTAATGGTATGAATAATGTGTGGAAGAAAAAATATAATATCTGGGTAACTAATTGGGACTATGGGTAATGTCTTTCTGAAGATTGCTCAACGGTGATGTTGTATTTGCATAATGAAGAGGAGAATGAAAAGTGACTTTAAAATGCTTTAGTCATTAAAGTATTTGGGGAAAATGTCTCTATTAATATAGTCAGTGGGGAGCTTAGAAGGCAGTGGGCACAATTTGGTAAATTCTATCTTATTGTTCTTAGTAATGGATGGACTTTATGGGCTTTAAATGATGAACAAGATTTGAATTCAGTCCTTAACAATGGACCTTGGTTTGTTAAGGGGTATATTATTGGTATGGACAAATGATCACCAATATTTTCTCCTTCTTCTTTGAAAGGGTTATCAGCTCCAGTTTGGATTAGAATTCCTAACATTCCACTCCAATGTTGGGATGAGATCAATGCATGCAGGATTTCTTTGAAGGTTGGTATCTCGTATTTAATTGATGGTAGCATGTTTCAATGGAGCAGATAAGAGTTCTCTCAAATTTGTGTTCGTATCAAGCTAGAGAATAAGCTTCCCCTTGTTGTATGGGTAGAGGGGTTCATTGGAAAATTCTTTCAGAAGATAGAGAATGAGAGAATGCCTTCTTTAAGTTTCAATTGTGGTAGGGTCGGACATGAGAAGAATAACTATCTGGAATTGAGGTTGAATGTTGTGCAAGGGAGTTCTAAGCAACCTATGAACATTGTGGTGCGAGAAGTACCTCCATTGGGCTCAAATACATCAACTAATTGTAAGGTGAATGGGGATGCTTATGGTGGTGAAGACAGTTATAGACCTTGGTTTTGTGACAATTATGGGAAGAAAAAATACAGAAATCGTGGATATTGGAGACCCACGGTGCATGTTTCTTTCCTCAATATAATGAAGAACATAGTTATATTTAACAAAGAATATATTGTTGTGGATGTACCGAGTGAGCGAGCTATGGTGGATGAGTGAGCTATGGTGGATGGTGCTGTTAAAGATGTGCTTTCTTTCTCAAAGCTAGCTACTGCAGTTTCTCTCAATGGTTCAGAGCAGGCACATAGTTATGTTTTGGAAATTGGTATGGTTTCTAAAAGCCTATGTATTCATTCTAAAATTAATAAGTTTCATGTGTTAAGTGAGTTAGGAGATGAGGGGGATATTTTCTAGGAGAAGGAAGATGGAGTGTCTTCTCTGGTGCTTGATAAAGGAGAGGTAGGTGTAGCTTCTCCAGAAGGTGTAAGTGGTCTGAAGGTGTAAGTGGTCTGAAGGTGAAATTTGAAAAGGAGGAGAATTCTTCTTGTGTAAAAATAAAACTTGCAAAAGAACTTTAAGGACTGGGCCCTATAAAATCATCTCTTAGAAGTAGGAAGTTGGATGGTGAGAAGAAATATAAGGTGGAGACTCCTTCCCCTTTCAATTATTAATGGCTTCAATTGGTTTTTAGAATTGTAGAGGATCTAGGAAGAAGTAATCCTCTCTTTATCTAAAGGCGTTTGTTATGGAGCATGGGGTTTTTTTTGTTGGTTTGTTGGAAACCAAGTTATCTTCCTTTGTTAAAAGGGAGATTGATAAGTTGATTGGTGTGGATTTGGACTACTATCATGTTCCAGCTAATAAGTTTTCCTGAGGTATTCTTATACTGTGGAAGTCATCTATGGCTTCATTTTCTATTTTAAGTGCTTCTCATCAAGTGGTGACTAGCGAACTGAAGATGGCTAATAGAGGCTCTTGGAGGGTTTCAGCCATATATGGGAATAAGGATGTCTTCAAGAGGAGGGAGTTGTTGAGGGAGTTGGAAGCTTTCTCTTCCAAAGATGTACCTATGGTTGTAGGGGTGATTTTAATTATTTTCTATCTAAAGAAGAGAAGAGAGGTGGCAAGAGAATTCTTTTTTTTGCAAGGTTCAAAGGATATGAAATCCTTTAAAATCAACAATGATCTTCATTAAGTTGGGTGTATTTGGCCCAGATTTACTTGGTGTAATAACAAGGCTGGTGGGGCTCGAATTGTGGAGAGATTGGACAGGTGTTTTTTTAATTCAGCTGCTAGAAATTCCTATCATCGATTGGTGGTTAGGCATCTTGCTAGAATAGCTTCAGATCATTATCTTATTTTATTTAATCTTATATAGATTAAGCTTGTGACTAATAGGATTTATTAAATTTGAAGACCATTAGGCTTCTTTTCCAGCCTCTTTTGGTGTGGTCAGGAATGTTTGGAGTAAAAGGGTGAAGGGTAATTATTCCGAAATTCTTAATACAAAGTGTAAAAGAGCTATGAAATCTTTGTTTTTTTGGAGTAATGATAAGTTGAGAACTTTTCTCTTTTAAAGGATTGTATTTTAAAAGAGATTTTGGAACTACAACTAAAGGAATCATATGTGGGATTTCTCTTTGATGATGAGAGCTGGCTGCTCAAGATGAAGGTCTCGGAGCTGAATTATACATTGGCTAGATTGAACACTTGGTGGAGGCAGCGTGCTAAGGTCAAATGGACATTGGAGGGTGAAACTAATTCCAATTTATTTCAATCTTGTGCCATTGCTAGGAGGAACTCTATGTTGATATTTAAAGTTAAAGATGACAATGGATCATTGGTGGAAGAACAAAATCAAATTGAAGATATTTTTATCCGTTTCTTTAATGGGAAATGGAAGGAGAGAGGTTTAGTTTTGGAAGGATGGCCAGCTCCTTTGAATTCTCTGGATGATTCTGATAAATGGTGGTTGAGTAGATCTATTTCTTGGGAGGAAGTGGAGAGAGTTGTCTCTCAATCTGCTGGGAACATTGCCCCTGGAATAGATGAAATAACTTATTCAATTTTTAAAGCCTATTGGGGAATTATTAAAACATATTTCTGGAATGCTATTATACAGTTCTTTAATTTTGGTATTATAGGTATGAAGGGGAAGGAAACACTCATTGTGCTTATTCCTAAAGTGAGTAACCCATCGAATCCCACAAATTATAGGCTGGGTACAAGGTTGTGGACATGCTGATTTAGAATAGATTGGTAGTTGTTTTGCCAAAATTTATTTCAGAAGAACAAGCTACATTTCTTAAAGGGAGGTTGATGTCAACATGTGCTTGTTACTGAAGAAATGTTTTCTAAATTCATATTTTTTAAAGCCTCTAAGAGATTAGTCTCTTTCAAGATTGATACTAAATATCCTTATGATTGTATGTTGTGGGTTACTTTGAGAAAGGTTTTGGAGTAGTTTGGGTTTCCTTTGATGCCCTCAAAACCTTATTATGGAATGTGTAGAGAATTGAATGTTTTCTTTGATAATTAATGGTAATTCCTATATGTGGATTAACAACAAGAGTGGATTCTGTCAAGGTTTTCCTTTATTGCCTTATCTTTTCATTCCTTGCTCTCAACTTCTTTCCAATGTTTTTATTCAAAGAGTCAATTCCATTGGTGTTCATAGTTCTCCTATTTGCCCAAGGATTTTTTATTTGTTGTATGCAGATGATATGATTATTTTTTTTAAGCTAATACTAAAGTGGTGAAGGAAATCAAAAGTATTCTGTCAGATTTCTATAATTGGACTGGGCAAGTGATAAATATGAATAAATATGTTATTATTTTTGGAAAATGTGTAAGGAGAAGAAGGAAGAAGGCTATAACTTATATTATGGGGTTCAAGGAAGTTAAATAGTTCAGCTACCTTGGTGTGAAAGTGGTGTTGAGAATATTGGTTGGAGCTAATTTCTAGGGCATTGTGGACAAAGCTTTAAGATTGTTGAATGTTTGGGGGAGTAAATTCTTATCTTTTGTTGGGAAGTTCACTTTGGTTAAAATAGTTTTGTTGTCTTATCGGAATTTCCATTCTACACATTCTCTTATTCCTAAAGTGTTCTTAAGGTGATTGATAAGTTGTGTAGAAGTTTTATTTTGAATTAACAAGATGGAAGATTAGGTCTTCATTATGTTTGTTGGGATTTGTTGTGCAATCCAGTTGAGTGGGAAGGTCGTCAATTACACTCATGTGTTAGCAAAGTGGGTCCTTTAATGACCAAGTTGGCTTTAAGATTTTCTCAAGAAAAAAATTCTTTGCTACATAAATTCCTTAAACCTAAATATAGTGCTCGGTTTGAGGATGTTGGATCTAAGAAGGGTGGTTTTGTAACTTGGAAGATCATCACTGAGGGTGACAAATGTCTTAATTCAATTTTAAGATGGAATATTGCTGATGGAAGCTCTATAAAGGTCTTCAAGGATTTTTAGACTTGGGATAAAAGTATCAACAGATGGCCTACGATTATGGCTATCTCAGGAGATGTGGAGTACACAATTGACAAGCTTATGATGGACAGTTCCAGGAATTTAGTTGTACTTCAGAAACTATTTAGAGAAGAACTTGTGAAAGAAATCAGTCAAGTAAAAATTATGGCAGATTTGTGTCAAGACGGAGTGGAACTCATTCATAAGAATTTTGGAAGATGTCTATCCTCATTAGCTACGGAAGCTGTCATGCAAAACTAATATTGCAGGACTTTTTTGAAGTTGATTAAAAATGTTAAATTCATGCCACGAGTGGAGGTATTCTGGTGGCATTTGTACAGTAATGTTATTCTGACTTTTCATTACCTATATTGTAGAAGATTGCAAGATAATTTTGTTTGTCCAATAGGATGTAATATGGTAAAAGATATAAATCATGTAAGAACTACTTGCATGAAGCTGACTGAAGTTATTCATATCATAAATAGTTGGGGATTTAGAATACCTTCGTTTGAGAATTTTGAAGAATGTTGTTGATGGTTAAGCCAATGTTCAACTGGTAATATGCTCTTAACTAAGTTATTCTGTAATTTTGTTTATTTATCATAGAAAGAAAGGAATAAGTTTATACATGAAGGTAGTATAGAGAGCTCGATGATGATTATTGTTTAAGAGGTATCTTATTCTTCATTTTCTTCATCTTTTGGTAAAATAAGCTCGGGCCACTAGGGTGTTAATCAGTCGTTTAGGCTGCTAAATAGTTGGCACCCTCCTCCACCCGATTGGATCAAGGTGAACATTGATGCTTCATTATTATCTTCATACAAGGCATTTATTGGAGGGGTATTCTGAGATAGTCAAGGTAAATTTTTGATAGCTTTCGAGAAAACGTGTGTCCATTGGGATATTTCTCAGCTGGAGTTTCCATCAATTCATTTGTTAAGAGACGTTGTCAACGAATAGATGTTGTTGTACAGGGGGATTATCATCAAAGGTGATAATTTAAATATTATTCAGTTTATTCGACAAGCTTTAAGGAAAGGTGGACAGTTGATGGAAAGTTTTACTTTTTTGAAAAAGTTCAATCATCGTATTTTCAATAGTATTGATAGAAATAGCAATAAGTTAGCAAATCATTGTGCTACTTATGCTATCTTTAGTGATTTCCATTGGGAAGACATTAGCTTTAATATGGTTCCTCCTTCTTTTCTTACTTTGTTAATATGGTTCCTCCTTCTTTTCTTACTTTGTTAAAGGAGGAACTTGTTGGGAATAATTCCTAGGTTGTATTTGGGTTTCTTTTTTAATTAGTGCAATGATTCTTGTTGCTTCTTTAAAAAAAATACTAATAATTATCCTAACCAGTCATTCTTAAAGCTACTTAATTTGAAGTTACTTGTTATGAAGATAATCATGGATAATTGAATTTTAAATTGAATAACGTAGATTAAAGATTAAATATATTTATAGTTAAAATTAAAAAATTTCATTTGTTCATGAGTATTTGTATGTGTTTTCTCAACTTGGCATTTATGAATATTAGTATAAGATTGTAGTTAGTTTTTAAACTTTAAACTTATACTAGTTTTTAAATGTACTCATTTTCTTTTTCTTTATTTTTTTCTTTTCTTTTTAGAATTATTTTCATACTTTTTATTTTATTTTAAATTTTTTGCATACATAGTTAATGATTTTAAATATATGTTTTACTTTTCATCTTTTTAAGATTTTAATGATATTATTAAGGATTTAATAGGTTTGCTAATTTAAATTTCAGCTTGTTTTATAATTTTCAATTTTAACCTACCCATATCTATTCTTTAACCTTAATTATCCACCTTCAATTCAAAGATCAATGTATAAATAAATAACTTATAAATTTGAGTTAACACATTAACTTAAATTATCTAAGGTAGTTAATTTTTAAATTTTTCCCAATCTATGAAGAATAAAGCAGTGTTCATTTAAACTGTGACCTAGGGTTTTCTTTTTATTTTAATTTTGCAAATTTTTGAGTACCATTTTATTAAGGTTAGTTAGGTGATTAGAAGGCCCAAATATTAATGGAAAAAAAAAAAATTAAGTATGAGGGAAATTTAATACATTATAAATAATAACATAACTAATCACATATTTTTATATGAGTGATAGAAATATATAAAACACAAAATATAAGAAAGTAATACAAATACATGATAACTAGTGCTTTTAAGGCACGAAACAAATCACCACAAGTGAGTTTCCTCCAATAAGCGCTAAATTTTAATTCTTCAGCTAAACTATGCATCACATTATAGCATCGTTTCCCAAATCAAATAAAAATAAGCTACCCAACCAAAGTAGCCTCCAAACTCTCTCTATTTCAAGAAAATGAAAATTAGAACCTAACTCTTTGAATCAGCATCTTTCTGCTCCTCTTCCTCCTTATCAACATCTTAATTAAATACTTTCTCTCAAGGCTATCAAACAAAGAGATTATATCTAGGTGTAGAGGGAAACTCAATCTTTTTAGGATGCTCCACAAAAGGGATACTCTTAAACATACCAACAAGTTCATCATTAAAATCTTAGGTGTATATGTAATACTTGTCTTATTGGTACATACTATGTGCCATCCTCACGCTCGTCTCTATTTCCTAGTCCCTGATTTTCTCATAAAAGTGTGTCACAATTTCCATTTTTCCTCTCAAATCTAACACTTATTCTCCCAAATTTTAAAGGATCTCTGGCACACTTGCTGCTATTACTACTTCTTGGCCTATTAGATAATCTAGGATCACGGAACTCACCCTCTTCTTCTTCCTTTTCTACTTGCCTAAAATCAATAATATTTTCTCTAGTGAGAGCTTGAATGTGAAAGAATTATTCTTCATTCTGATCCCTCTTAACATCCACTGCTACATACAAACCATATACAAGATAAGGGAGCCTTAATCCAACAGACGTGGTGCCCCTAATGATATACATAAGAGATGAAAAAAATAATTTTTACTACATCAATGGAATACCCAATTTGAATTGAATAGCTCTAAAGGGCACGATCATTAGTGACTTCACTGATAATTCAACTAGGTAACAAAAGGGCAAAAATGAAATGATTCAAAGCTTTAAATGTTTGGTTTAGATAAGAGGAAGGAAATTAATAATTCTATTTTTTTTTAAAGAGTTCTACTATTAGGACCACACAAAGTATTCTAGCTGTCTTAAGGATTTTTATGTGTATTAATAAAAATATTGAACTTATCATATTCAAAGTCCCCAAGTCTATAGTTTTTTTAATGGCTATTGAATGAAAAGGGACCCACATACCCCAAACCTAAAATCTACTATCCACTATCTCTTTTCTATTAGTAAAACATTTATGGATAATAATAATAATAATAAATGGTTCTTCACACAAACTTTCCTAGCCTCAACTCGCTATGATTTTCACAACGGGTTGAGTACGATTGTGAAAACCTTGTACTAGCATCACTTACTAGTTTACAATTAAAGTCAACAAATTTTGATTCAGCTTCAGTAGTGATGAATCTGCTCTTATTAAAGGAAGAAAAAGATGCCCTCTTTTTGCCATACATTAGGAGTTATTAATCTATAGTGGATTTCAAAGAAAAGAGGGAAATCGAAGGTGTGAATGAAATTAAAATGGATCCCTTGCGTATAATCTGATGAAGCATTACGGTACTGTGATGAAGCATTACCTATTTAACAATTTAGTAAAAAAAATTATTATAAAAATAAATATTAGTAAAATGAAAACCAAATTTTGAGGGATTGATCCATGGTTTATCCTTGACCAAGGGTATTAATACCCTAAATATTTTAGATTGATTTTACAAATAAAAAACTTAAACATAAAAATAAGTTAATAAAAATTTAATAAATAATAAATCATAAATAAATGAAATAAATTTAGTTAAAAAAACAAAACTTTAAAACAGATTTAAAAGATATAAATCAAAATAAATTACCCAAGTAATCTCACTTAAACTCAAATCAATTAAACTAAACATATATATATATATATATATGTATGTATGTATGTATGGGGGACTGAATGCATTACGTTTATGAGGCTTACAAGTTGTGGTTATTGACTTCTATTATTTAAAGTTATTAGCTTACATTATTCTTTAAAATTAAATATTCTAAAATTTAAAAAATTAAACCAAATTAAAGTGATAGATTCTGTTTCATTATGATTACTGAATTTAAAATGAGTATGATGGGTGAGTTAACTTGTTTCCTTAGATTTAATGTGAAAAAAGAGTGGATGAAACTTTCTTTGGTCAAATTAAATAGATAAAAGAAATCTTGAAGAAATTTAATATGAAAGGCTATAAGAGCATGAATGCATCCAAAACCTCAATTAGATAAGGATATGGATGGTAAATTGGTTGTTTAGAAAAAGATTATAGGGATTATATTTTCATTAATTTACATTACTATCAATGGGCCTAAATTATTTTTTTTAGCATTTATTAACATGCTAGGTTTCATGCTGACCTTAAGGAATCCCATATAACTACCATCAAAAGAATCTTAAGATATTTCATAGGCACTTAGAGCTTAGGTATCTAGTATTATAGGAATATATGGATCATCAACTTACTTTTATGTTCATATAAAAATTTTATTTGATGTATGGCAGATAAAAAGAACACCTTAGGTCCTTACTAATTCATAGGGTAATCTTTAGTTTCCTGATCTAGTAGAAAGAAAAAATTTCATAGCTCTTTTTACTATAGAAGATGAGTATACAATTGGAGGATGTTGTGTTGCCCAAGTCCTTTGGTTGAAGAAATCAGTTAATGATTTTTAGATATTAGTAAAACCATTCTCGTCATGTGTAATAACACATGTGATCAACAACACAAAAAATGCTATTCAATAATCTCACACCAAACACATTGACATGAGATACCACTTTATTAGGGATCATGTGGTCATGGGAGATGTAGAAATACTATTATTTTACAAAAAAAATAGTTCTCCAACATTTACACTATGCCCATAAGTTATAAAAGGTTAAGTATACTTAAAACTAGATTAGTAGTCATTAGTATAAATTCATAGAAAATTGGGGTCACTGCATGTTATGTTTGGTATTGTGTCATTATATTTTCATTCTAGTTTTTATGTTTTTGATAAATTTAATATATTTTTATGTGTTTTAGTGCTTAATTGCATTATATTTAATTTATATTTTAATTTGTGCTTTACAGCTTTTTGATTTATCCTCAATTTTAAATTTGTTTTATGAATTGGGTCAAATATTTATTATGTACTTGTGGAACTATCCCTAATTATCACACTTAACACTAAAATTTTCTTCATATTGGGCGATTTAGGGTTTCCATTTGCGAGCTCTATTTTTTATCTCCTAGTGTAGTTTTTTTGTTGTTTTTCATTGTTTTTTTTTTTTCAAGTGGTGCTTCTTTGATCTTTCGTGGCTTTCTTTTAAGGTTTTTTCGTGTGGTTTTAGCTTTGGGAGATGATGACTCCATCATCATATAACCTGTCATCTTCTTCATTTCTTGATGGCCGGTATTGGTCATTTAAGGAGGTTTTAACTGGATTTACTTCCTTTATGACTAAATTTCATTTTGTACAAACTCCGTTCAAGGGTTTTTCAGCTTTGATGTTCGATGATGTTATTGTTTCTCAGTTGGCTGCTCCTTTTGCTATAATGTTAGTTGGCAAATTTCTTCTTTGTCATCTGAATCTTGATGTCATTCAAAAATTTTTTGTTACTTTGAAGCTTTCGGGCTCCTCTCATGTTGGTTTATTGGATTAGAGGCATGTTGTGATTCAATTTACGAATGTCCTTGATTACATTTGAATTTTTTCATGAAGATCTTACTATATTCAAGATTGTTAGATGCTTCTTCTCAAATGGACGTCAGATTTTTATGTTAGGGAGGTATCTCCTATTTCTCTTGTGTGGATCACTTTTCTATATCTAAGACTTCATTTTTTTAATTTGCAAATTTTATTTGGTCTTGCATCTATTTTTTGTACAGATTCTTGATATGTTTGCATAGTTTTAAAACCTCCGGTAATAGCTGGTTAACCTCCGGAAAAAATTGCCGGTAATAGCAGAATTTCCTGAAGTGGTAGGCCATTACAAACAGATCAAGCTACTTCTTCTATCTCTCGTCTGTCGATGGCTTGGGTTCTAGTTGAATTGGATATTTCTAAGAAACATCCTAATGAAATATGGATAAAGTCAAAGTTGAATAGTTATTTCCAAATAGGTTATTTTGAAAATTTACCTATCTTTTGCTCTCATTGTAAAATGCATGGCCATGATGTTAATGAATGTTTCAGGTTGCACCCTCAACTTTGTAAGGAAAAAGCTCCTTCAAAATAACCGCAAGGAAATGTTTCCACTATGGCTAACCATGAGCATGTGATTCTGATCTATGCTAAGGTTAAAGGAAATATTCCTAAAATGCATGGAAATATTGAGGAACCAATACAATCATCCAGTGTGCATATTGAACCATCTCCTATCATTTTTTATGGACCCTCTTCTACTCAGGGAAATAATATTGGCACTACTGCCATCTTAGTTAATGACTGTGAAAATATGGATGAATAATTACTTGCTATAACTTCTACTCAAAATAATGTTACTTCAATTGCTACTAGTCCGTATGTTATTAACAAAAAATTACTTGATATGGAGTTTATAAAGACTAACAAAAATTTCATTAATATTATTTCTTTTCAATCTGTTGTGAATGAACAGGACAATGTGCTATAAATAAATGTTGGTTGTGACATGAGTAGCAAAGGGAATGTGGGGATTGGCAATTCCTTGGAAGAAGGTGAGTTGGCTCTAATTGTGGAAGAAAATGTGGAGCTTGGGCTGAGTAGCAAAGAAAGTGTGGAGGATGGTGTTATTCTTGAGGAAGGATTGTAAAATGATAGTAAGCTTCCCTCTGACTCTCATTATTATAATGATGCATTTACTGATACTGTGGATATAGATTTTTCTGCCAATTGTTTTGCAAAAGATGATAATGGCACTAAATACATTAAATTTCAAAATGGGAGAGGTAGGAAAAAGAATAACTTTATTTTACAATTGCTTAGGAATACGCATTCGCAAACTAATCGTTAGTTCTATTTTTATGTTTACTTCAATTATTTGGAATGCTAGTCGGTTGCCCTTCTTCTTGATTGAGGGTTAAGAATTTTTTCCATATTTATGATGTTTCTATTCTTGTTTTATTTGAACCTTTTATTAATGCCTCTAAATTAATTAGTACTGCTAACTTTTTAGGCTTTAAGTATTCTGTTGTGAATTCGGCTAATAAAATTTGGGTGCTTTGGAAGGATCTTGTTCAGATTGATATTATTGGAGACTTTACTCAAGTTTTGCATTGTAACATTGAAGTTTTGGATTTAAATTTTTGTGCCTCTTTTATATATGCTTCTTCTCCTCATATTATAAGAAAAGTGCATTGGGAGTAACTTAATAATTTTTAGAGTATCTGTAATTTTCCTTAGCTTGTGGGTGGTGATTTTAACACTATTTTTAATCCCTGTGAGCATATTGGAGGCTCTAGTCCTATATATCATTCTATGGAGGGTTTTAATAATATGATTATGGATTGTAATTTAATTGAAATTGGCTTCTCATAAATGGCAATGGCTGGATCTTATTTTATTTAATGATAGTTGGCTTAACTCCTTTAACTTAATTTCTATTGAGCATCTTAGCAGAACACTTTCTGATCATTCTCCTTTATTAATTGGTCTTAATAATAAGCATGTGAATTCCTTACCCTAGATTAGATTTCAAAATATGTGGCTTCTTCATGATTCTTTTCTTGATGTGGTAAAGGAAAATTTGTTTGCTCCTTTGCATATGGATAACTTTGTTCTTGGCATGAAGAGATTTTGGTTTAAATTGAAGAAGACTAAAACAAATCTTCAATTGGTGGAATCATAATGTTTTTAAAAATATATTTTATAATATTTTAAATGAAGAAGAAGATAGAGTTAACACTATTGAATTTAACTATCAATTGTCTCCTACTAATGATAATTTTTCTTTACATTGAGAGGCTAAGGAGAGCCTATTTAAATTACAAGCTCAGGAGGAAATTTTTTTGGAAATAAAAAGTGATTGTGAAGCATCTTGTTGAAGATGATAACAACACGAAGTATTTTCTTGTTTTGGTTAAGAGGAAGCGTGATAAGAATTCCATAAATAAAATCAACCATAAGGATGGTTCCGTTACTCAGGATGTTGAGGAGATTGTCTTATTGGCGGTTCAACATTTTCAAAATTGGCTCAATAAGGATTTCTCCCATGGGCATATTTAGAATCCTTCTATCATCCCCAATCTCATCTCTCAAGAGGATAATGATTCTCTTTCTAAAACCCCTGCTTTTCATGAATTAAAAGAGATTATCCATGGTATGAATGGTGATTATGTGGCTGGGCTGGATGGGTTTACTACTAAATTCTTTCAGAAAGCTTGGCATATTATTAGTGATGATAACTTATATTCTTCCTAAAATTATATCTCCCTATCAAATTGTTTTTTTTAAAGGTCAGGCTATCATTGATAATATTCTATTGGCTCAAGAATTTTTCTATGACCTAGATGTTAGGGTAAGTGCTAGCAATATTATCTTGAAACACGAAATTTCTAAGGCTTATGATAATATTAATTGGAACTTTCTCTACAACATTTTGCATTTATTTAGTTTTAATTTAGTTCTTATCAGTATTATCAGAAATAGTGTCGAGGGTTCTAATTTTTCTATTATTATTAATTGCAAAAGCTCTGGTTTTTTAGTTCCTCTCATGGTTTGAGACAGGGGGATCCCATGTCTCCGGCTCTTTTCTGTAGAGAGAGTTGCTATTTGGATGTTTTACATTCTTGTAGCTTGTATTGTTTTAATGATTTCGAGTATTATTGATTTATATATCTCCTAACACTTTTTGGAAGATTTGTTTTTGCTCTAGTGTGTACTAACATTTCAGGAAAAATCAACTCCAAGCGATGAAGACTTCAAATTATTCACTTGTAAATTATAAGTTTTTAAATGAAAGGGAGTGATTGTAATTGAGTGTAAAATCACAACACACACTTTTGGGGGAAAATTTTTTGTGAACTGATCGTACAGGACGAACCTGTTTCGTACGGGACGATCATGTCAATTAACCCCTAGGAAGAGCAATGGATCGAACAGGAAGGTAGAAAATTTTTTAAGTCCTAATCATCTAGGACGAATTTTGTATTCATCCCGGGATGAACATCTCTCGATTCTCACCTTGCACTGTTCATCCAGACGAAAAGTTGGTTCGTACCGGGACGAAACTCTCTGTATGAGATTGTACAGGACAAAATGAACCTTCGTCCCTGGATAAAACTCTCTGTATGATATCATACAGGATGAAATGAACCTTCGTCCCTGGATGAAACTCTCTGTATGAGATCGTAGAGGATAAAATAAACCTTCATCTCTGGATGAAACTCTCTGTATAAAATCGTCCCAAGATGAAACCTGTTCGTCCCAGGATGAACTGAACCGACTTATCTCAGTTGGTTATGTTCTGTAGAATTTTGGGAACCGACCTATATAATAACCGTTTCGTACTGGACGAACTTAGTTCGTACGGGACAATGAGCATGTACGAACATAGTTCATACCAATATACATTACGATCGTTTCCGACACATTAAGTAAAATCGTTCAGGATGATCCACGATCATACGGGACGATCCACTGCGTTCATAATTTAAAACTTGTAATTTTTGGGCAGTTTTTCTTATCTTTCTTATATATAGTTCAAATTATACTACCACCCAATCTTTTTGCTCATTGATCTACGTGCCTATTGGAAGAAGAGTAAAGGAGAGAGTGAGAGAGAGCATTCAAAGTAGGATTTCTACCACTGGAGCGTGAAGGCTTTGCTTGGTGTTCAAAGGTAAGATTCCTACTTGTGATTTGAGATTACTTCACTCTTTTTCTTTCTTCCTTCTAGATTTCTTGTGAAGAGATCTGTCAAGGAGATCCGGTTCTCTGATGACACTAGGAGAGTGTAAAAGGACAAAGGGTTCTCTGCCCACACTAGGAGAGTATGAAAGGATGAGGGTTCTCTGCCCACACTAGGAGAGTGTGAAAGAACGAAGGGTTCTCTACCCACACTAGGTTGCATTATATGTTGTGCCTCTTTGCACTCATCCTTAAATATTTAAATTCTTTTCTAGCTCAGCGAAATAGCATGATTTTAAAATTCTCCAATATTTATTCGAGTCATCGTACTTCATCAAGTAATTCATGGGCTTGTCATCTATTAAAAGAACCATATCTTTCCTAAGGATTTCTAATGTCCTTTACTGTAAGTTCTTCAATTCGAACCTTACAGAATTAGCATTCATCTTTTCATTTTCCTATATGCCCCATCTATGCATGTGTTCATAAAACTTCAAATAATTATCAATAACTTAAGTCCATTACCTCTTCTTAGCATTGATTGATCTTACAATATACTAGCTAGCCCCCATCAAGAAAAGCAGTTTGGCTAGACTTGCTTAGACAATGGTCCTCCGGGTGCTTTGATCTCCCGGACCATAAGGTTGATATTTTTAGGGGGGGACAAAATCTTCTTCCGTTCGATGGTTATAGTGTAATAAAGGTTTTTCATGGTATTTTCCATTTTTAGACGTTGCTCCCATCTTTTTATCGGCGTGCCGCAAAAGAATATCTTCATGAGAAGTGTTTCGTTTCTGTAGGCTTTCTTCCTGGTCGTCGACACTAAACCTTGGCATCCCATAACATATATAGAATCAGACCTCTTTTTTCCCTGCCCCCCGGGCCTTTCTCCTCTCAACTTTGTTTCTCGCTCTGTTTTTCTTTCCCTCTTTGTTAAAACCGGTTCCGGGCTTGATAAATGGGAAGGGGGGGGGGGGGGGGGGGGGACCAAAAACCCGATCGGGGGGGGGCCTCGGGGGGATAGACCTGGTTTCTAAAAAATGGTGTTTTCCCTAAACAACCCGGCCCCTCCTTCTCCCTTACCGCGTCTTGATTTGCTGTTCCCGGCGGTTCCGTTTCTTTCAAGGGGGGGTCGTAGGTGGGTCGAAACCGGTGTGTGATGGGGAGAGAAAAAAAGAAAGATAGAGACTTGTGGGGAAGAAATTTTTGGCGAATTTTGGCCTTTTTTGGGACAATTGTAGAGAGTCCTATTTAAATTACCTCCCCGAAATCTCTCGCATTTTTTTTTTACCCCGAGGGGGGGGACGGAAAAAAAAAGGGCCCCAAAGGTATGTAAGTAATTCGTTAGCTGGGTTGCGGGGACGTTTATTTCGGAACTTTGAAATAAGGGATTTCTTCGAGCATTAAACACATAAAACATTTTCCTTTGATTTAACACTGGGGATTAACATATTTACTCATAAATTTAATTAAAATTCATGGTACGTTTTCAAATTTGGTATGTAGACGAAAGCCCGAAGAGTGGCGTGATAAGGCAAGGGGCCCGCTTCTTTCTTCTTGTGCTAGGGTGAGGAAGCTTCCCATTTTCTCTACCAAGGGGGGCCGCGAGGGGAACTTTACATTTTTTAACAAAGGTTTAGATCTTTTCCCGTGGGCACAAAAAACCTCGTTTGCTGGGATAGGTTCAACCCCATCACCCACGGCTCCTTCCAAAAACCCAACTGCTGGTTTGGATTCCCCGGGGGGGGGAACAAAAGTTTTCAAAAAAAAAACGCTTTGATTCCTTTTCCCCCATCTTACTTTGAAAGACTTTTGGGCTTTTTCCTCCCCGCCGGATCAAAAAAAAGGGCAGGCGGGACGCTTGCCTCGTGGACATAAGGGAAGGCGCCGGCTAAAAAACGGTTTTTCGGGTTCGGGGATAAAGGGTCAAAAAGGGTCCCGTCGGGGTTCGCCTCAGGGGTTTGGGGTCTTTTCCCTTTAATGTTTTTCCTTTAAAGTCGGTTTCTTTGGTTTTTTGAGGAAAAGGCGAGCACCCGCCAAAAGTCCCCCCACTAAGGGGGCCGCCCTTTGGAAAGGGAATTCTTTAAAGAAACAAATGGCGACGTGGGGCTTTTTAGGTTTTTCAGGGGCTTGCATTGAAAAACTTGATCTACCGAGATCGGCGTTATGTCGGGATTACACCCAAAAATCTTTTAAAAGGTTTGGGTTCAGAAAAAACTTGAGGGGGACAAAATTTGTTTTTTATTGCCCCTAACCTAAAAGTGGGGGTGGTCCTTTTACCTAAACGCGGGAAGGAAACTGGTTTTACTTTAAATTTTTGGGTTTCGGGGGGGGCGGGTTTGGTTCGTGCCCAACGCCCCCCCCGCTTTGGCAGAAAAAAACAAAAAACCAAGGGCAAAGGCGGTTTCTCATTTTGGAAAAGTCAACGGCCCCAAGACCCCAACGATGAAGGGAAGTCCTTGTGCCCTTTTGGTCGGCCTCTACGGCTTGCATATTTTGCTGGTCGGCAGTGGCATGGTGATTCTCTTGTAAGATCTAAAAAAAAAAAGGATTCCATTTTGGGCGCTTTTTCCCCCGCCCGGGGAGGCGAGGGGGGGAAGCCTCTATTTTCCCCCAAGATTTCTTCCAAAAATTAAAGGAAAAAAACCCCGAGCCTAGGCTTAGGGCGGGCCAAAAAAGAAAAAAAAGGGGCCCGGGCCGGCGGGGGGGCCTTTTGGCGATTTTTTTACGTTTTTCCTTATTCTTTTCGAAGCCGTTTTTTGCCCCAATTTAAAGAGCCCCGGGAGGGCGGTCCCCCTTTGAACGGTGCGGGCGGGGCGGCCCAAAAAAAAAGGCTATAAAACCGGGGGGCCCCCTCATCGGAAGGAGCGCGTTAGTTAACTAAACAAAAGTTGTACTAAATTTTCTTTTTTTCTGTTCCCACTTTAAAAAAATGTGAAAAAACATGGCTGGCTTTTTGGCTCGGGTTTTGTTAAGGGCCCGGCGCGCGTTACTCTGAAATTTTCCTTTCCTTCTTTTACCGGAAAAATTCTTGTTCAAACAAACCCTCTATTTTACACTGAAAAGCGGAGGACCTCCCAAGATCTTCGGGAAATCCCTTAAAAAAAAAGTTTTTCTTTTTTTTCGTTTTTTTCTTTAATTTTCTATGATTTGAAATGATTTAGGCTTTTTTCAAAAACTAAGGGGGCTTTTTCCACTTTTTAAAAGAAAAGATGTTTCTTTTAATTTCTTGAACAAAAGGAATAGGGGGTCAAGGGGGCCGAGCGTTCCGGGAAAAAAAACGGCTAGCTTGGGCTTTTTTTAGTCCTTATTCAACTTTCCGAGGGAAAAGTCCAAAGATTTTCTTTTTGTAACTTGTGCTTTTTTTTTTTCTTTTTTTGAAAAAAAAAACAAAAAAAGGAAAAAGAAAGGGGGGTTCCGACATTTAGGCCTCCCCCTTTTCCGCCACTATTGGCATTAACAAAAAGCTCAGCTGTGTATCAGGATACATCGATAGGCCTTATTCTGTGTTTCCTCCATACCGCGACAGATTCTAACCCGCTTGCTCGTGTGCGCGGTGGTTCCACCGTGCTTTCCCACACTCGCGAACTAAAAAAAAAGAAACTTCTTTTTCATTTGTGGAGCATTAGTTTCTTGGGCGGGCGCTAAGAGAGCGCGGGGAAGGAAATTTAAAAGTAAAAAAAAAAAAACGTCTTTTTTTTTTCTTCTTTTTCGTTTTAATTCCACTGATCTTGAAAATGGAAAAACCGGTGAAGCCATAACTTGTGTTGTTCTCTATAATTCTTACTAAGGCTGGGCCCCTGGTGGGGGGCGAGGGGGGCTTCGGTTTTCTCGTGACAGGGAGATACAATCAGTTACTTATTACCAGATAAACCCTCTCGAAGGGAACGGCCCAGCTTTCTTACAGGGATTCAGTTGACCGGCCTCTTCCAGCGGAAAAAAAATAGGCTTGGGCGGGGGCCGGAGCCCTTGGTAAATGGCGCTCTAAAGCGGCGGATCGTGGCTGGGGGGGGCCACATTCATAGGGTGGGTGGGAGTTTTATGTTTCTGCTTTTGGCCACTGGTTTTCTCGGGGCCGGGTTGTATATACCTCGAGAGGCACTCCGCGTCCAACTGAAATTTTCATACGTAAATATTTCCATAGCTTGTGCCCCCAGGAGAAGGTGTATGTTTCACTGATAAAAGGGGCCTCGGCCGAGATCCCAGTTGGTGCCCCTCTTTCAATAAGAACGACCAATTGCTTAAATTGTTTCTTTTTTAGGTGGGTGTCCCGGGGTTTCTCTTTTCCTGTTTTTGGGTCTTTCTTACAAGCGTTAGGGAAGAAAGTTCGGTGGTTTCCGTTCCACCGTTTCCTTTTTTTTTTAAACCCCACGGTTTAGCGGGACTAAAGGCCAAGGGGACAAATCCCTCTTTTTTTTAAAATGCGGTGGACTTTTCGCGGGGTTCGCCCTCCCACTGAAAAAACCGACTTGGGAATATCTTGTTTTGGAAAAAACTTACGATTTCATAAAGATTCAAGGGTTTTTGGGAGGACCCTTGGAAAATTTTTTCGGGGTGTATTTCTCTTCCATTTTTTTTTACCACGTTTTTAGTGAGCCATATATTGGGGGACGCTTTGAGGACTTTTCCTTTTTGGTTTTCCCCCCTTTCTTTTCCCTGTCCCCTTTAATTTTGTTCTCGAAGGGGTCTTCGGTCTTTCCGTGTTAAAACAAAAGGGCAAAAACTCCTCAAAAATTTTTATTGACCACCCTTTTTTTCCGTTCAGTTTTGATCCGGTAGACACATAAAAAAACGGAAACAGGGGAGTTTTTTTTTTCCATTTGTAAAATGAAGTTACCGGAAGGGGGGCAATCCAACCGAAATTTCCGGCGGGAAAATTTTAGGAAGGGAATCCTTACGTTTTGAAACCCCCAAATTTTTTTCCTGCTCAAAAAAAAGGACCTTTCTTCGTGTTCTTCCCTTTTCTTTTTTTTCAAACAGGAAAAAAAAAAGGCATTTGACAAAAACCCAAAACAAAAAAAAAGTAAGATCTGGGCCCTTCCAAATATAGAATTCGTTCCGTATTGGCTATGAAGAACATATCACTTTAAATTATACGGGCGTATTTTCCCCCACCCCCCCACTACTATGCTATGGTCGCCTAAACATGCCTTATATCACATATCGCAATTTTTTTGGTGGGGGCTTCCCCCATAAGTTGGACATCATCCGAAGGTCTAACCTCCTTTCGTTTTGCCGGGGCCCCTTTCCACCCGGGGCTCCTCCATTGATGGGGATTTTGATTTTTCCAGCCACTGGGATCAATTCTGCAACCAACCCCACGAACCAATGGGGGGGGCGGTTCTCCTTTGGCCCTTTAAACACCAACCCGGGCTTTTGTTTTCTTGGGGTCTTATTCTAAAGCTTTACGTGGTGTGCACCATTTGGTGGGGGATTTTTTCGGGGAAAAAAAAAACTATTTACAAATTAGTTAAAGCTTTCGGGGCCAATTGTTTCGGGGAATAAATCTATTTGGAAGGGTCTTTTTCCAAAAAAAACCCCACCGAAAGGTTAAAGCCGGGCCACAAGACATTGTTTGGAGGGCTGGGCTTCCGTCATTACTTTTAGCAGAAAATTCCTTTGGCGGGGCTTCGAGGCCAGCAAATTCGGCGGGCCTTTAACCTGGATGGGGATTATTCAATAATTTTTTCATGTTTAGCCCACAATGCTTATTCCACATAAACGGTACACTAATCAATCGTGCAATAGACATTGAGTGATTGGGCAATTTTTTCCTTACTTGAGAAATTTATTTAAAGGGGATTGTGCCAAGTTAATCTCGTAAGTCTATAAGGCCAGGGGGGCGTTGGGGCCCAAAAGTGCAGAAAAGCCAGCCAGCTTGCACTTTGCCCCCCTGGAAACCCGATTCTTGATTTTTCGCTGTCTGCGGGGGAAAACATCATAAAAGTGTGGTTTTCTTTGGAAACCGTGGCAACGGTATGTTTTATGGGGGGCCCATTTGTTCTGGGCACAGGGTGTCGGCTCGCAAAAAGGAAAAGGGCTCCGCCATTTTAATTAAGTTTGGGGGGGACCAATGTCAGGCCTAATCTCAATTTTTTATTGCTCACCGAACACCAAATGTCCTTTTTTGACCGCTTTTTTTCCCAAATCGATGGGAACTTGGCGCTAAAAAATATTCATAAAGTGGTTGGGACCTTAAAAAAAAAGTGGCTCCCTTCAGTTTTTTGCGAAGTTTGGGATCTCCGGTGCGGCTCCCGGGCAAGCACCAGATTTATACGTGGACGGCCCGGGGCCCCTCCCGTTACCGGGGCTTCTTCCTTGTGAAAAAGGAAAAGGGGTAGGGGGGAAAAGCCCCCCTCTAGTAAAAAATAAAATTGGAAAAAAAAAAAGGGCCTTCCGGGCTTTTTTTCGGCCCTCCTAATTTTTCAAACGTGGGGGGCTTTATTAAAAAAGGAGAACTTTTCGTTCTCTTGAACTTTCTTTTATCTTTTTCTTTTTTATTGAAGGATAGAGGACTTCTTCGTCATTTTAAAAGAACTCCGGGCTTTTCTTAAGCTGGTGACCGTAGCCTCAAGCTCTTTCGTGGACCTTCTCTTGCTTAAGTTGTTAGGTCTCTCGGTTTTTAGTGCAAAGGACTTTTGTTCATTAATTCTCAAGGGGGAAACCTTTCTTCCCGGTTCTAATCAGCTCATTGGAGTCCTCTATAGTAATCCTTATCCCAACAAAGCTTGGACTGTTGGACCCTCCCGTTTACTCATTATGTTGACCGACCGCCTTTTTTTCCCTTTTTGTAGACGGGGATAAACAAAGTGGGGACCCCCTTCTTTTTGTCATAACCCAACTTAGACGTCTTTCTCCTTTGAGTAAAACCAAAAAGGCTTAAAGGCCAAACGTTCCTTGGAGCAGGTTTCCATACTTTTTAAAACTCTTCTAAAACCCAACTCCTTTGATTTCCAATTTAAAAAAACCCTATGGCCTCTCGGACCTCGTGGTGAGTGCCTAAAGTCCTGAAACTTTTATTTCGTCACCACTTAAAAATCGCTTAGACTCTTTTTCAGTTAGTTTCGTGTGCTTTATAATTATTGCCCAATTTTTAAGGGTTCATTAGATATTTTTTAAACACCTTTTTGGCCGGGCTTTTTCGGGTTCCGTCCGTGGCTTTAATTTTAGGGGCGGCTTGGCTCTTCGCTATCCCCGGGCTCATTTACTTCGGTATTTTAGAAAGATCCTCTCCCGTGTAGTGGGTTAGTGGTAGCCGTCGGGCCTTCCCCACCCCATTGGGGGGGGCCCTTCCTTTCCTTTTACATTTTTCTTTTTTTGGCCTCTCTCCGCTTACAGTCGAGTGGTGAGCCAACCGTTTGGTGAGCTTACTAAGAATCTATAAGGAACATGGGTGTGTTGTTTTCCACTCTATTTTGCTTTTTGAAGCAAAAAATTACAATAACTGAAAAAAATGCTACCTTCATAAAGGAAAAAGGGGAATAGAAAAATAAACCATCTAAAGGGGTCGTAGGCACTATTTTCTTGTTAAAAGTGCTTTGGGCGACAAATACCGGGGGCTTGTTCCCCCAAGGGGGCCCGGGTACCGGGTTTCTGGCCGGGAATGGCTTTGGGGCTCCTGCGGGCTTGGGAAAAGCGGGACCCCACTCCCGAAAGGGGTTTGGAAGCTTCTTAGTGCATTAGCTTCACTATCCCCTAAAACAGTAGGCCTATCGTTGCTTGGGCTGCGGGACAATGTGATAAGGTGGCAAGGCAAAAATAATGAAAGGTAACGCGCGGTTCCGGGGGGGGGGGATGGACGGGCATGGAGGAGGCGCCGCGTAACCAACTAATTACAAAAAGGGGGGGGAGGACTTCTACGGACTTACAAAGGAAAAAACGGGTCAAAAGCTAAGCGAGGGCTCTATTTATAAGCGGACTGGGGGGCCGGGGGGAACCCATCGTACGCCATTTTTAAAAAAGCCGCTTTACGAGGGGTCAGGGGAGATAGAGCTCGGATTTTTCGCTTTCGCCCCGGTGGGGGGGGGAAAACCCTGCATTCGTTTTATGCTAGAAGAGGCCAAAGGGGGGTTTTTCCTCATAGAGTACTATCCGAGGTTTCAAGCTCCCGCACATTTTTCGAAAGAATTCGCTTTTTGGCTAAAAAAACCTATAGGCGGATTGCGTGTCCCTCTGGGCAGGGGCCTCTGTTCCTCCCCGTTTTTACCAGACTCGAAGACATTTTTTATTTCATTGGGGGGGGGGCGGGTTCTTGTGGGCCGATTTGTAGTTCACCACCAGATGAATATCAGGACATTTGTTTGGATGTATGAAATAGGCTATTTACTCGCCGGAGAAGCCCAACCAATCGGGCGTTTAAGTTTTGGCCTTGCCCATTTGAAACCTCTTCCTCCCGTGTGAGGGGACGGGAAATTTGGGGGCTTCTTTTTTGCCAGTTGAAAACAGCTCACAAAAACCTTCTTTTCTAGTTCAAATTGTAAACCGCCTTTGTGGCCTCTTCTTTTGTGGGCTTATCCACCGGTAAGAAAACCTAAGGTGGTGGTTTTTCCAAGGCAACCAAATATAATCGTGTTTCCGGGCGGGGCAACGGAACAAAGCTGAACATCATTGTCATTTTCCATCAATTTTTTGGATGCTTCCGCAATTTCCCTTGCTTTTTATCCATTTGAACTCGCCGCCCGGAGGGCCTTTTTGTGACCTTCTTTCTAACCCCCAAAAAAAAATATACATTGGGTTGGGGGGGCCCCTGGCAGATCCCAATTTTCGTCCCAAGCGAGGTGGAGCGCCCTCGGGGATATCCAGCTTTAGGTGGGGGGGAATTCTTTCTCCAAGCGGTGGGCGTGGGGGGGATTGGGGATTACCCCGCCATTTTTATCTAGATATCCGGGAATGTTATCACATGGTTAGTTTGGGCGCTTCCCTAAATAAAGCGTGAAGATTTCTTAGGGGTTGGGAGTGTCCCGAGCCGACCTTCTGCGGTGGGGTGAAGAAAGAATACATTTAGCTTATAGGGGTGGAACCATAACGAGGTATGGTTTCACAACGGACAAGTTTTTTGCAAATCCGAAAATGGAACCTTGGCACCGCCTTCCATTTCTTTTTCGTTGTGGGCGGGGAAAAAAAAAGCTTTGCTTACCATTGAAATCCGATCTTCT
>NW_021318796.1:4812960-4865581 GCF_001605985.2 Dendrobium catenatum | reverse complement strand
AATTATACAAATCTAATATTGGAAGATATGAATTCATTTTATACGCTAAAAATAAAAGGTCTCGAGGATAATAGGATACCCCCCAAACTTGAAGATTTATAAATCCTAAATTTTATCCTAAATATATGGAATCCCTTAAAAGACAAACAAATGGTATAAGACTTAGGAATACTTTTCCTAATGTCAAATGTAATAATTGTGGATTATTTGGACATATAGCACACACCTGTACTTTGAAGATGAAATCTGATTTGGTGTGGAGACCTAAGATGCATAAACCTAGACATATCATACATGCATCTGATTATAAATTGCTAAAAGGAGAACCCAAACTTGTTTGAAATCCCATGTCTAACATTTGATATTTTTGCAGGGTCGCTCTCACACAAGACCTCATGGGAGCTTATGGTACCTGGACAGCGGATGTTTAAAGCATATGACTGGAGATAATGCTCAATTCATAATGCTGGAATCCAGGAGTGGAGGTAAGGTTACACTTAGAGATAATACCACAAAGAAGGTTGTTGGATCAGGTATGATTGGAAAATTGAAAAACTTTTTTGTAGACAATGTGTTATTGGTTGAAGGATTAAAGCATAATTTGTTAAGTGTAAGTCAGCTATGTGATAAGGGTTATAGTGTAAAATTTTTTCCTACTAGCTGCATATTAAGCATAAATGGTAAAGACGTGTTGAATGGAAAAAGGGTAAATAATATTTATATACTAGATTTAAATTGCATTCATACTCCTACTACCTTTTGTTTAAAAACTGTTTTGGATGAGTCATGGCTTTGGCATAGGAGACTTTGTCATTCTAGCATGAAAAACCTTAGAAAGATTACCCAAAAGAATTTAGTGAGAGCTATACCAAAACTAGACTTTAATAAGGACCACCTTTATGATGCATGTCAATTAGGTAAGCAAGTGAAGTCCTCTTTTCAGTCCAATAAGGATCTTAGGACTAGTAAACCTTTAAAAATCTTACACATGGATCTTTTTGGACCAGTTGGAATTATAAGTCTAGAAGGGAAGGTATAAGAATTTGTTATAGTGAATGATTACTCAAGATTCACTTGGGTTAGATTTCTATTTCATAAGAGTGAATCATTTGAGGAATATAGAAATTTTTTGATTTGGATTCAAAGGAAATTAGGGTGTGAAATTATTTCTATACAAAGTGGTCATGGAGGAGAACTTGAGAATGAGAGATTTGAAAATTTTTGTAAAGTAAAAGAAATTGATCACAATTTTTTGCACCTAGAACCCCTCAGCAAAATGGGGTAGTCGAAAGGTAAAACAGAACATTAATAGAAGCCGACCGAGTAATATTGGCAGAATACTCACTTCTGAAATATTTTTAGGCTGAGGCGATTAGTATTGCATGCTATGTTCTGAATAGGGTGAATGTGAGATCAAGTTTAAATAAAATACCCTATGAATTGCTAAAAGGGAGAACATCTAATTTGTCACATTTGTATATTTTTGGTTGCAAGGTATTTATTCATAATAATGGAAAATCTGCCTTAGGAAAATTTGATCCAAAATTAGATGAAGGAATTTTTGTTGGATATTCAAGTGTTGGAAAATCTTATAGGGTATTCAACAAAAGAACTTTGGTCGTTGAAGAGACCACACATGTTGTATTTGATGAATCTGGAAATTTGAAAGAGCTAAATATTATTGAAGATGAGATTGAGGATAACTTCCAAAAAATTGATAGAATAAACTTGGAAAAAAATGTGGAAGAGAATTTGGAGATAGAAACCCTTTGCCTAGAGATTTGAGATTTTTTAAAAACCACCCAAGGGAATTGATTATAGGTGAACCTAGTGAGGGTGTTAGAACTAGGCGTGGATTAAAAAAGGAAGTCAATCATTCAGCCTTTATTTCAACTATAGAACCCACTAATATTGATCAAGCACTTTTTGATGAATTTTGGATATTGGTCATGCAAGAAGAGATGAATCAATTTGTAAGAAATAAAGTTTGGGAATTAACTTCAAGGCCAAAAAATCAAAGCATAGTTGGAACTAAGTGGGTATTCAAAAATAAAATGAATGAATCAGGAATAGTCATTAGAAATAAGGCTAGATTAGTTGCTAAGGGGTATAATCAGATTGAATGAATTGATTTTGAGGAGACTTTTTCCCCTATAGCTAGACCTGAAGTAATTAGGGTTTTGTTAGCCTTTGCTTGTTTTAAAGGTTTCAAATTATTTCAAATGGATGTGAAAAGTGCATTTTTAAATGTGGTAATTGAAGAGGATGTCTTTGTAGAACAACCTCCTGGTTTTGAAAATTCTAAATACCCAAATCATGTTTTCAAGTTAAAAAAGGCATTATATGGATTAAAACAGACACCTAGAGCTTGGTATGTGAGGTTAAGCACCTTCCTACTCGAAAGATCTTTTGAAAAAGGAAATGTGGATACAACTCTCTTTTTAAAGAAATTTGGAAAGGACATACTCATTGTTCAAATTTATATGGATGATATCATTTTTGGATCTTCAAATAAAAATCTTTGTGATGATTTTTTTAAAACAATGAGTAGTGAATTTGAGATGAGTCTAATGGGAGACTTAAACTACTTTCTAGGCTTTAGCATTAAGAAACTTGAGGAAGGTACATTTCTTAGTCAATCTAAATATGTTAAGGACATCCTCAAAAAATATGAAATGGACAATGCTAAACCTGTTAGTACACCAATGAGTTCCTCAGTTGAGTTGGATAAGGACCTTAAGGGAAAATCTGTTGATAAAAAGAAATTTAGAGGGATTATTTGATCTTTACTTTACTTGACTGCTAGCCGACCAGATATCTTGTTTAGTGTTTTCTTGTGTGCTAAATTTAAATCTAATCCTAAAGAATCACATTTGACAGCAGTGAAAAGGATTTTAAGATACTTACTAGTAACTCAGAACTTAGAAATTCGGTATCCAAAGTTTAGCTCTTCATTTGAAATTATTGGTTATTTAGACACTGATTTTGCAGGCTGTAGGGTGGATAGGAAAATCACTTCTGGAGCATGTCAATTCATTGGAAATTCATTAGTTTCATGGTCTAGTAAAAAACAAAATTCAGTGGCCATATTTACTGCATAAGCAGAATACATTGCATTAGAAAGTTGTGTGGCACAAGTACTTTGGTTAAAATAATAGTTGATTGATTTAAGATTAACTATATGCACTATACCAATTTATTGTGATAATACTAGTGCTATTTGCATTTCAAAAAATCCTATTCAACATTCAAGAACCAAAAACATTGATATAAGACATCATTTCATAAGGGATCATGTATCCAAGGAAAAAATTGAACTTACCCATGTTTCAACAGAAAATCAACTTGCAGACATTTTTATAAAACCTTTAACCTTTGATACTTTCAGTACATTAAGAACTAGGTTTGGAGTGATTGATTTAAATGGTTAGATAAAAATGTTTTTCTGCAACATTGATATTTTATTTTTGTTTTTGTGTTCATTGTATTTTTTATGTTGTTTTTGTGATATTTTCTTCTTAAAAAGGTGTGTATTTAAGTTTGTCTTGTTTGTTTTTATTCGTTTTTATTTTGAGTGTGAAAATGTAAATTTGTGATCATCATCGTCCTGGACGAAAATTATTCATACGGGACGATGTGTGTAAAATGAGAAACTGTGTGATTTTGAACCGTCTTAAGAGCAGTTTTTAATGTATTTCATCTGTACGATCGTCATGATCGTCCAGGACGAAATATTTTTCAAACGATGGGACCAATGAATGTAGTAGTTAAATGGATAAGACATTTTTTATTATGAACTTCGTCTGTACATACCTTTGGTTCATCCAGACGAACACATGTCGGTTCATGGCGGGGGACGATTTTCAACTGCCAATAAAATGAGTTAAATTTCTGATCATCCGTACGAACACGTGTTCGTCTGTACGATCATTTTGGTCAAAAGACTGTACGAAAGGACGCTTTGAAAATTGTGTGTTTACGAAAAGCCATTATTTTTTAAACTCATTCGTTCGTCCACACAAAATATTTTCGTACAGGACGAATCTAATTTGTATGGGACGAATAAATTTTTGTCTGGTATGAACACTCGTTCTTCTTTAAATTAACGGCAATTTTTTACTAAACAGTCCCTTTCACAGATCTCTTTCAAACCTTTCCTCTCTTCAAATCTTTCGATGGCAAGTTCTAGCAAGCGCCCTCCAAGAAATACATCTGAAAACTTCCTTTCTAGAGCCAATGAAGAATCCTTTGCTAGGTTTGTCTCTGCAAAAATCACCCCATATAGAGTTCTTCTACATGATCAATTAACCTTTAAGGTAATGCACTTGTTTGCCTCTACTCAATTTGGTTTAGTCCTCACTTTAGTACACTTCTACAATAGAGAAACCTTTCACTATTTCTTGGCAAATATGTCATTCAACTCTGACCTTTATGTCATCAGTTCTTTTGTTTTCAAAAATAAAGTTGAAATCACCAAGGCTGACTTTGGTATCTTCCTAAACTTTAGGACTGAAGTCTTAAGAGCACACACCTTAACCACCACAAATTTTGATTGGACTGAAGTTAATTGTGTGATTAGAGGAATAAGAGTTAAGGATCATTTGCCTAAAGTATCAACTTTATTGCGTGATGCCCGTATCATCCAGCACGTACTAAGAACTTCCATTATTCCTAAAGCTAGTGATAGATTCAACATCACTCCTCTTCTTTCTACTGTTACCTACATGATAATGACAAGACAACCTATAGATGAGGCCCAACTCCTAATTGACTACATTTATGGTCTCTCTGAAATTGGTCATGTTGATCATAAAAGAGAGAAGAACATAGTCTTAGGACATCTGATTGCCTATATTTTGGAAATGAAGTATGATTTAATTCATTCAGGACAAGACTTTGAATAATCACTCTACTACAACGACGCATCCTTTAGGGCTATCTTCAATAAGGATGAGCCCAGCAAAACTCATGTAGTTTTGAGTGAAATAAAAGAAGAAGCTGAACCTTCACATGCTGCTGGACCAAATTATCAGGATTTGGTTCAAAGATTTGATAATTTAGAGGCTCATTTTGATCAAAGGTTTAATCAAATTGAAACTCACCTGCAGCAGCAAGATATTCAGTACAATCAGGATGTAGGATTTATGCATGATCATATAAATGCCATTAATTCCAACATGTTTATGATGAGTAATTACTTCAACTTCGTTGGTGCAGCACCACCTCCTCCTCCTCCAGATCAGGGTCCATCTGAATGATTTGTTTAGAGTTTGTTCAGTATTTGTTCATTGTTTTATTGTAGTTCATGTATTAGTGATTTCCTTTAGTTTGTTATTTTTTTTCTTGTTTTAGTTTTGTTACTATTGATATCTTGAACTTCAAACTGTAATGGCTTCATTCGATATCAATATATGTTTCAATGTTTTATTTTTTAATATTTTAGAAATGTGTGTTAGACTTTATGACATTCATTTTTTTTAATCTTAATAGTGCTTTATTCAAATTTATAAATTAAAATTAATTTCATTAGAAAATATAATTTTTCTAAATTTAAGAGATGCTTATAACTTGATATTTTTAGAATTTTCAATTCCATGTCTCTTATTTAGACAACATTATCTTTAATATTATTATTGCAATTTAGATGTTTTCTTATTTTGTATTTCTCTTTTCAAAGATTTAGCACGTAGAAAATTTAAAATTTTAGATTAATGATTTTAGAAAGAATCAATACTCTTTGAAAAATGTACAGAATGTACAAAAAATCAAAAGGATTGCTGCAAAAAAATTTGCAATGACAAAAAAGAAAGGCCACAAAATAAGTCCAAAGTAAAAATATGCACAAAAATGTGCATAAAAATTTATAAAAAAAACATGCCGCAAAACGCCACATGTGGTAATTTACTTCTTTCCAACTCTTTTAATCTCTTAATTCCAAATTGATCTAATGTTCATTATATATTTATATTCCAAATTTGGAATATAAAATTTTTTATTCATCCTAGTGCAATGATTTTCTTATCTCATGTCTAAATTGACACCATGTCTTTGATAAATTCTTTTTATTTCTCATTTTATATCACTTCTTAAAGTATATGAAAATCTTATGTTTTCAAATGTTTGATTTATTTCATAAATTATCAATCACTTCCAGATTAAAATCAAATGAATCTTCATACTCTGCTTTACATTTCTAACCTTCTTTCTTCTTCACGTTTTTGATGTTGTCAAAAAGGGGGAGGAAATTATTGTTGCATTTGTGTATTTTTATTTTTTTATTGTTTTATTGTATGTTTCGTATGTTGTGTTTGAATTGTTTTGTTTATCTTGGTTGTATAAAATTTTTTGAAAAACAATTTTTTTAAATCTCGATGCCTGCCCTATTTTCATGAATTCATCATTTCAGGTGGATTTAAGGAAGATTCTTAAAATTTGAAATCCTACAATAATAAATTATGTGCCATCTCAAAAAGGGGAGATTGAAGAGAGTTGCATATTTGCATGTTTTCATTCTTGCAACTTGTATCTGTTTTGAATTGATCTAATATTATTTTATATATCTCCTAATACTTTTTGGAAGAATTTGTTTTTGCTCTAGTGTGTACTAACATTTTCAGGAAAAATCACTCCAAGCCATGAAGACTTCAATTATTCACTTGTAAATTTATAAGTTTTTGAAATGAGAGGGACATATGTAATTGAGCTGAAAAATCACAACACCACACTCCTTGAGGAAATTTTTTTAACTATCGTTACAGGACGAACCTATTTCGTACGGGTTCGATCATTGTCAATTAAACCCCCAGGAAGGCAATGGATTGAACAGGCGGGCTAAAAAAATTTCTAAAGTCATAATCATTCAGGATGAATTTGATTCTCTCCTGGACAAAATGTCTCTTGTTTCCATCACTTGCCACTAGTTCTCCAGATGAAAAACATGGTCGTACCGGACACAAACTCTCTGTATGAGATCGTACAGATGAATGAACCTTGATCCCTGGGACAAAAACTCTCTTATGATCTACTGAGAATTCGTCCTAGAGACGTATGAGATCGTACAGATAAAGAACTTCGTCCCTGGAGACAAAACTCTTCTGATGAGATCGTTACAGATGAAATGAAACCTTCATTCCTGGATGAAACTCTCTGAATAATATATCGCCATGACGAAACCTGTTCATCCCAGGATACACTTGAACTGCACTATACCTCAGTGGTTAGTCCTTGTAGAGTAACTTTTGGCAACCCGACCTTATGTAATAAACTTTGTACGACGAAACTAAATTGTACGGGATGATGAGCGTAGTACGAACATAGTTCGTACCAATAACATTAGTTCATTTCGGACACTTTAAGTAAAATCGGATTCCAGATGATCCACGATCGTAACGGGACGATCTACTGCGTTCAGAATTGAAAACTTGCAGTTTTGGGCAGTTTTTCTTGTCTTGCAGTATATAGGTCCAAATTAGAACTGCCACCCAATCTTTTTGTCCTCATTGATCTACGTGCCATTAGAAGAAGAGTAAAGGGAGAGTGAGAAGAAGCATTCCAAAGAAGGATTCTAACCAGTGGAGCGGTGGAAAGCTTTGCTGGTTGTCAAAGTATGGCATTTCCCTATACTGTATTTGAGATTACTTCACTCTTCTTCTTTCTTTCCTTCTAAGATTTCTTGTGAAGATGATCTGTCAAGGGAGATCTCAGTTCTCTGCCGACACGTAAGGACAATGTAAGAGGTGTGAAGGAAAATGCTGCAACTGGTGTGGAATGAAGGGTTCTCTGCCCACACTAGAGAGTGTGAAAGGATAAAGGGTTCTGCCCAACTAGGAGAGTGTTGAAAGAATGTAAGTTCTCTGTCCACACTAGGAGAGTGTGAAAGGATGACGGTTCTCTGCCAATACTAGGGAAAGTGTAAAAGGATGACGGTTCTCTGCCGCACCGGGTAGTGCTGAAAAGAGTGTTTGTAAAGGCTTCTCCGCCTTGCTGTGGGTGCAAAAGGAGATACACTATTGGTATTAGTGCAATACTCAGAGGGTGCCTCCCCCCCCCCCCCCCCCCTCTTGGTAGCTTTGGGACATTAATTTAGGTTTAACAACCTATTCACTAGACTCAACATTTTCATCATTGCAACTGAGTATCTTTTTAGAGGTCTTCCCAACCTCTTTGAGAACCACCCTAGCCTTTATTGTATAACCTTGGGGATTTTTCCTATTTCTCTTTTATGTTTTGTCGATGATTTTATAACTTTTACAATTTCTTCTCTTAATAGGATTAATAGACTTTTGATCTTCTTTCATAACTTTAAAAATTTTAGTGGGCTTTCCTTAAACAATAAAAAATTTTATTTCATTGCTTCTAAAGAGGTGACTAATGCTCATATTGTGGCTATCAAAGCCCTCACTGGTTTTGTGCAAGGCCACTTACTTATTAAGTATCTTGGGATCCCTCTTTTTAAAGGTAGAAATAAGTCTTTTATTTTTGAAGATTTGATTACTTTGGTTCAGAATAAGCTTTTATCCTGGGATTCTATGTTTTTGAGTTCTGGTGGTAGGCTTACTCTCATTAGAAGTATCCTTTGTTTTCTCCCTGTTTACTCTTTTGAAACTCTTCTACCTACTCAGATGGTATGCAATAAAATTGATAAAATTAACAATAAATTTTTTTGGAAAGGGACTAATAACCACTCTAAAATTATTTGGTCCTCTTGGGACAAGTGTTATGGTGTTTTGAAAGAGGGTGGCCTTGGGTGTAAGTGTATGTTTGATTTGTCCTATGCCTTTTCTTTCATGTTATGGTATACTTTTCATGTGAAAGTGAGCCTTTAGGCTAAGTTCATGTATTCCAAGCATTGTGTGAGGAAGCATCCTACAATTTTTTATTTTTTTAGGGGAAACCACGGCTGGGCTTATGCATTAATATAAAAAATAATTACAAGGTTCATAAAGGGAACTCAAGCTTACTATTGCTCCGAGGAGCTACAAAATTAAAATTGAAAAACCTACGAGCTCAAGTTCCCTACTATGAAAAAATACAAACACTCCTAGGTACATTCTACGGTGCACAAGAGCGAGCACCCAAAAAAACATAAAGGTTAAAAAGACAAAAGATAGCTCCAACATCCTCCTAAGAAGGTCAACCTCCAAAAAACCTGCATTGCAAACAACCTGCACCAGGATACAATAGATGAAAAATAGAAAAAGTAGTAGGAATATAATATAGTAAGGTTATAACACCAATGCAGAACCCAATTACCACTAAGAAAATGATAGACCGACCCAATAAGGCAATGTCTCCTCAGCCACCAATTGAGAACCAAATAGACCAACATACGAATCGTAGATTTAAGCTCATGACAAAACACAATACACACTGCACCAAGAGAAAAAAGAGAACCCTTAGTTAATAAACTCCAGAAACCCTTCAACTTACCAACAAAATTCCTCGAAAGAATAAAACACTCCCAAATCATAGCAGTAATAGAAGCTACAATCTCCCACAACTTACTCCCATAACCAAAAAATGGCAAGCAGAACAACCCAAAGGTAATACCCATTAAAGGCTGCCAAAATAGCCAAGCAACAACAATCAGCAATCTCATATTATGAAAAGAAAGAACAAACCCCCATAATGTGAATCAACAATAAAGAAAAAGCAAGTAGAATAGCCAAAAGGTAAAACCTATGGATAGCTGCCATAACAACCAAACAACAAAATCGCTTAAGGCAATAGCACCATTAACAAAATTTTGTCATGAAACCAGATAAGGCAAAAAATAATAATAATAAATAAAAAAACAACCCCTTTGATAAATAGAGGGCTCATCCAACCAAGAGAAACCACAAAGGAACAACAGGAACAAAAATAATAACCAGCCAAACCGTGCACCTTAGGGAATAACATAAGAAACACTAATCTTATCCAATTTTAAGAGACACCTAATATGGTGAGGAAGATCGTAACAACTAAAATCTAACATGGAAGCCATTCCACGGCCCCACCTGGAAATGGTCTAAGCACAAGCATTCCTCTGGACATTAAAAACAAAAAATGATACATTTAGCATGTTCATCCAATTCATAACTTCCCTTTTCATGTAAAAAAGCTCAGGATTACACATCTTATCATTCCTCAAAATAATATACTCATAGCATTAATAAGACAAACCTCCACCATAATATTAATGCAATCAAGAGAAAAGCACAACTTTAAACCATAATTGATAGCAAACATGGTAGCAATATTAACATCCAAATTAAAACAAGGGCCAAAAAAACTTACAATGCAATTACCATTGGAATCCCTGATGATACCACCACATGCCATCATATGCTTAGTATTAATAGCCTCGACATTTAACTTTAAAAAATTGCTAGGAGGTTTCAACCAAGAAATACACCTGGGGGGATTAAAACCAACTTGCATGTCCATCTTAATCCCAAAGGCAACCACTTTAATAAGATGATTTTTGAAATTCTTCGTGGAGAGTAATTTAATCGAAAATAGATCCCTAATCTTATCTTTAACATTCTGAATAATTCTATTATGATTCATTCCCACAACATTAAAGCGAGAATTATTCCTCTACAACCATAAAAACTAAAGGATATGAGAGGGAATAACATTCATGGTATGACCTTTATTATTAACAAACCAACAACTAAGTAAGGATTTAATATAAATATTAGCCTTAAAATAGTTTAAATGAAATAAATCCTCAAAATAATTCCAAGCCTTAACAAAACAAGGACTAGAGATAAAGACATGATGCATATTTTCCATATGATAGCAACATTTAGAGGGAAGGATAAAACCACGATTAATCAAATTGTCATCCGTAGGAATAAACTTATGAAAAATATGACAAACAAAGACATAAATCATAGAAGGAATATTTTTATGACAAATCATTTTGCAAACCTTAGAAACCTCTTTCTTTGATCTAAAGGAATGCCAGTCTTCCTTTAAGCTAAAAGTATAATATTTAGAAAAAGCACAAAGCTGAACATCCATAGAATCCATGTTTAAAGGGATCTATAAAATTTGCTGCCTAATAAAATATGGTAACACATTGGAAAGCTTCACCACATCCCAACCATTATTAGTGAAAAACTAATTAACCTTCATAGAAGCATTGGACGAAGAATTAAGAATAGAATCAATAGAATGGCCTCCCAACCAATGATCCTGCCAAAAGAAAGTATTACCACCACCAAGGCCCCAATAGATAGACGGCTCAACAGCCAACTTAACTTTGAAAAAATAATGCCAAACTTTAAAATTACCTTTATTAAAACAACACATGGTGGGATGCTTCACCCACAATACTTAGCATTCATAAATTTAGCACAAAGGCTCAAGTTAGCATGAAAATTAAACCATAATTTGAAAGAAAAGAATAAGCCAAATCCTTCAAAGCCTAACAACCCAGAGCCCCTTCTTCAAAAGTACCACAATAATTATTTTAAGAAGACCAATGGATTTTAGAATTGCAATTATTCCCTTTCAAAAAAAAAACTTATTAAAAATTTTTCAATGCTATTACAAATAGCTTAAGTAGGTAGCAAAATTTGGAAACTATACATAGGCATAGAACAAAGAACACTTTTAATAAGAGTTAAACAACCACCAAAACTAAGAAAGTTAGAATCTAAAGAGAAAAGTCTATTATGCACAACCAAAATTAAATCATCAATCAGAAAGGACTTCTTTCTAAACTTATAAAGAGGCACCTCAAGGTACTTTAAAGGCAAACTAACATGATTTAACCCAGTAAGATTCTTAATATCCATAATGCGATCCAAAGGAACTCTTTTAGAAGAAATAAAACTACACTTATGTTTATTAAGGTCCAGGTCACTCACTAAATCAAATTATTAAAAAAACCACAATAATCTATTCAGCCTATCAAGAGAAGCATTAGTAAAAATAATTAAATTATCCACAAAACATAAATGGGAAATATGAAAACCACCAAGAGTTTTAAATTAAAGGCTTGGACAATTCTTAAAGAGCTCAACAAGACCTATAGAAAGATATTCAACCGCAATAATAAAAAGAACCGAAGAAATTAGATAACCTTATCTCTGGCCATAGGAAGCCTTAAAGTAACCATTAGTCATGCAATTAATAATGATAGAAAAATAAGGGCTTCGGATACAACTCTTAATGATATTGATAAAATTTAAATCAAAACAAAATAACTTCATAAAACCTTAAAGAAAACTCTAATCAATATTATCATACGCGTTAGCAATATCAAGTTTCAAAATCATGTTACCACCTCTAACTTTAACATCCAAATCATGACAAAACTCTTAAGCCAAAAGAATATTATAAGAAATAGCATGGCCTTTGACAAAACCCATTTTTAAAGGGGATATAAGCTTAGGCTAAAAAGTCGATAAATAATTCATTAAAATTTTATAAATCAGTTTATATAAAAAGGTGCAAAGACTAATAGGCCAAAAATTTTTTCAAGAAGTGGTAGCATTATTCTTAGGAATAAGCATAATAGAAGTAGTAAATAAAAATTTTAGGTATATAATTACCCTTAAAAAAATCAAGAATAACAGAAAAGAGATCATCACCAATGATATGCCAAGTTTTCTAGAAACGCTTGGATGTAAAGCCATCAGGCCCAGCCACAGACTAAGAATTCATACCAAAAATAGTATCTTTAACTACGTCCCATGAAGGGAGCTTCAACAAGAAAACATTATCATCATGAGAAATAAGATAAGGAATAATATTAGGATTCTTAATAGAGGAAGGGATAAAATTTTTTTTCAAATGAAATTGAAAATGTTGGACAGCTAAGTTAGCAATCTTAGCACCATCCTCAGTAACCAACCTATCAGATTGATTAATTTTATGAATGCAGTTAATAGTTCATTTTTTCTTAACCAAGGCATGAAAATATTTAGTATTATTGTCATCTTCAACAAGATATTTCATAGTAGCTTTTTTGTTTCCAAAACATTTCCTCCTGAGCTTGTAATTTATAAAGCTCATCTTTAGCTTCTCTTAGAACACAAAAGTTAGCTTCATAAGGAAAAAGTTGGAAATGATTCTCCTAACAAATCACCTTATCTTCAATTATTAAAATGTTAGAAAAAATATTCTTAAAAACATTATGATTCCACCAATTAAGGACAAATTTAAGTCCTTTCAACTCATACCACAATCTACACATACCAAAAATAGTATTATCTGGGTGAAGAGGAGCAATCCAATTATCCTTCACCACATTCACAAAAGAATGATGAAGTAACCACATATTTTTAAATCTAAATTGAGAAGGAAAATCTCTCAATCTAGGCTTGATTTTAATAAGAATAGGAGAATGATCATAAAGGGTCTTGCTAAGATGTTCAACATTAGTAGAGTCAAAAGAATTCAACCAATAGTCATTAAATAAAACTCGATCAAGTCTTTTCCATAAATGCCCTTGATGCCAATTAAAGTATCCCCAGAGAAACTAATATAAACAAGCTTACACTCAATAATCATATTGTTAAAATCCTCCATAAATTGATAGATAGGGAGAGAACCCCCCATACACTCATATGGGTTAGTAATGGTATTAAAATCCTCTCCCACAAGCCAAGGCAGATTACAAATACTATGAAATTGAATCATTTGATCCCATAAAACCTTTCTAGAATAACTAGAGGATTTAGCATAAACAAATGAAGCATAACATTGCAAATTAAAACTCTCAATATTACAATGAATAACTTGATTAAGATCACTAATAATGTCAACCCTAACATAATCTTTCCAAAGAACGCAAAATTTATTTGCAACATTAGACAAAGTTTTGTTAAAACCCAAGAATTTAGCAATACTAATTAACTTATCAGAAGGGATAAGAGGCTCAAGCAAGGCAAAAAGAGAAACATTATAAATACGACATAAGTTCTTCACTCTAATTCTCAAAGAAGAGCAACCAATACCCCTAACATTCCAAATAATGGCATTAAACATAAAAACAAAGATTAATATGAAGCATGCAATCGACTAGGATGAGAAGTTAATTAAACCATAGCTTTTGGTTTCCTACCCCTCCTCCTATGACTTTTGGTACAACTAGCATCATTATCATCTCTCGCGAAGCATTTAGCCAACATATCCATATCTTCAATGTCAGTAAAAACATCACTATTATAATAATCATTAATGGGAAAAGAATTCTCATAACTCATACCAAATTTCCCCTTAGAACGAGGCAAATCTCTTTCTTCAAATATCACCCCACCTTCCACATTGGTTTCATTTAGAACAACAGTACCAACTTTTTTTCCACTTTGTTCAGAGAGGGGACCTGAGTAGTAACAACATTTTTGTAGAATTTCATCCTCCTGAACAGTAGTATTAACCAAAACATCCTCCAAATGAGACTCAACAAATAAGGACTCATTATTAAGAATAGGAACAAAATTTTGGTCATTCACATTAAGAGGATCACTATCTATATGAGATAAAGGGTTAATATTAACTTCCTGTTCTTTAGCCAAATCATCCATATTAATCGTATTCGGTTCCACCTGAACCGAAACCAAATTTTAGGAATCATTAGAATGGTCTTGTACATTAGAAACATTAACCACATTAATATCCTGATTATGAATAACAGAAATAAATTCAACTAAAGTTAATTCACTTTTACGGGATGGATTTATAGTCTCCTTTGCCTTACGAAGTTGGAGATAGAATTTATAACAAGAAGATAAACCATGGCCATGAATCTTACAATGAGGATAGAAAATAGGTAAATTTTCAAATTCCACTTTTTGAAAATATCCATTTAATTACAAACCAATCCTAACCTAATTATGATAGTTTTTTTATGTATCCAGTTCAACTAAAATACGAGCTATAGATGGTCAAGAAATGGACATTAAAGCTTTATCAATTTGCAATGGTTTACCAAATATAGAGGCCTAACCAATTAAAATTTGAGAATTAAAAAAATGTAACCAGAGATTAGGAAAAGAAATCTACACAGGTGTTATCGACGATTCATCCTGCACATCAAAATCAGAAGACCATTTAAGCAATCTCATTTGACACGCCAATATATACTATGATCTCCTAGAAAATATATTATTATAATCCAGGTAATTACTTAGTTGAATTGATATATGCCTGGAGTCCAAAAGGCCCATCTGGAATGATCCATACAATTTTAGATTACAAAAAAACATATATATAACATCTAAATTAGGTCGCTTAAGCATGAACTCCCCCACTAAAGTGAGAGCAAAAGGAGAAACAAGAAAGGAAATAACATAATCATCAATTTTGAAAGTTAGACACCCTTTGAAGGAGGCATGCATAAATGAAACTTTTGCGGAAGTAAACAAATAATTAGCTAATACTTCCTTAAAAGAATGGGACTTGCCAATAAAAAACCTCACTGGTTGAGGAATAGGTGTTGACTTGGTCATCATCTCCCAAAAAATTGCAAAACCCTGACACAAAAAAAATAATAACACATGAAAAATAATGAAAAAAAAAAAGAATAAAGAAGAGACCCGATGAACGATAACAATGATTAGAAGCTAGAAACAAGAAAAAAGGGCACGAAACAATTAAGCATCCTACAACTTATTCTTTTAATAAAGGTGATTCTAAAGTTTGGTAGAGACTTTGCAATGTTAAATGGGTTGTGGTGCCTCACCTCTCTTGGGGTCTTGGTGGTGGGAACATCTTCATTTGGCAGAATCTTTGGTTGGTTAACCATTCCATTGATTATATCACCAATAATTCTTCTACTATTGTGGTTAAGGTAAATTTTTGCACTACTCATAACTATTGGGATTATGATAAACTTGTTAATGTTATTCTTTATTAAATTATTCAACAAATTCTAAACCTTCCCTTGAGCATGGATTTGGAGTATCTCTTATTATGTAACTTGTTAAAAGATGTGGTTTTTAGATTAAAGGATGTTTGGCATGTGTTTAGAACCAAGAATGAGGTTACTAATTTTTTTTCTATGATTTGGCATAAAATTATTCCTTCTATTGTTGCTATCTTTATATGGAGAATTTTACATAGATTTATTCCTATTAATGATAACTTGATTAAAATAGGTTTTATCTTATCATCAAAATGTTAATTTTATTATCATGTTGAAAATATGCATCATGTTTTTCTTTTGGGCTCTTTAGCTGTTAAAACCTGACTTATTTTGATGATATTTTCAAATTAAACTTCTTTAATTATAATTTGTCTATTAATGCTTTGCTTATCTCTTGGTTTATCAACTCTAAAGGTCATTTTAGAAACATCATTCCTTCTCTTATTTTGGGGTATTTATGGATGGATAGCAATAATTATCTTTTTAATGGTATTAGTATGGACTATCATAGGATTATAAAAAATGTGAAAAACAAAGTTTTGAGCCTCTTTTTTTGTTAATATGATTTCTATTAATAGCTTTAAGAATTATTACTTTGTTGCAGATGAATTAGGTCTCATGCATGTTAGATGAGCCTCACCCTTTCTCTGACCTAGGTATGTTTACTAGGTTAAACCTTTTATGAACTGTTATAGATTGAATGTTGGTGGTATTGTTAAAGGTACCATTTTGGGCTGCAGTGGGATAATCAAAGATAGTCAAGGGAGTATTATTATGGCTTTTGTGGATCCTTTACAGAACTACAACATGCATTTTGCTAGGCTTACCAATATTCTTTATGGTTTGAAAATTTTTATGAATCTTGATATTTCTTACATTAGGATTGAGGTTGATTCTACTTATAGTATTTAATGCATTAATAATGTTGAGGAGTCAGTCTACAATCATACAGTTTTTTACATGGTTAGGGATGTCAAGTAGCTGATGATTTTTGTTAATGTTTCTTTCTCTCATGTTTATAGGTAGGGTAATTCCTGCTAAATGGCTTGCCAATTTTGGGACTGAGTTGGTTTGTTTCTCTGATTTTATGACTGCAAATTTACCTATCCCTTTAAAAGGGCTTTTAAAATTGGACATAATCGGTATTCCTTATGTTAGGTGTTAATTTGGTTGGTGTTCTTGAGTTTATGGGGCTTTTTTTCTCTGCTTTGGGTGTTTTTTCTTGTCTTATTCATTAGTGGTTTGCCACTTTCTAGTTATCCATCTTGCATTTTTGCTTTGCTATGGGTGCCTGCCTATTGTGTGGCTTGGCTGGTTCCTTTCTAATGTGTCTAGTTTTATATGGGGCTTTGGTGAGGGTTTCCTTATGTAGCCTCTCTTTGATGATTTTTGTTAAGGCCTGTGGAAATTCTGATAAGTGGTCTTTAGTGGGGGCTGCTGGGACCTGGTTCATTGGTTTTTTGGTTGTGTGGTGTTTCCTTTCTTCCTGGATGACTACCTGGATTGGAGGTTGTATTGGTTGTTTTTCCTCTATACCTTATGGGGGTTATTTATACGTTGGTGTATTTTGTGTTTGCTGCCTACTGATTCCCTTCTTTTATTGGATGAGCTTTATTTCCTTGGCTATATTGTTTTGGTGTTTGGGAATGGTTATTAGCGAGCTTATATGGTTTTGCATTTTCTTGCTTTGTATTTTTGGGTTACCTGCTTGAGCTATGATTGCACCAGTTCTGTTATTAAAGGTTTTCCTACTTGCTCTCCTACCTATAGGTGTTATTTTGGGACCTGTTATGGTTGTATTCCATGAGTAATGTGGAGGACTAGTACTATATTTTTTTATATATTTGTATTTTGGGTTCCCCCAATTATGGTGCTGCTGGGTGGAGTTTGGTGGTCTTGTGGGGTGCCTGGGGCTTTTGCTATTTTTGGTGCTAGTTGTGTTTGGTTAATGTTTTGGGGCTTATTCCTGGGTGGGCTGTTGCCATTAAATTAGGGCTCTTTTGCAGTTTTTATTGGTGGCAGTTATGGCTCCCTTGTTTCCTTTTTTGTTGTGTTGTTTCTCTGTATAGGTTTTATTTTATGTGTGTGTGAGTGACAGCTTTATCTATGAGCCTACCTTGTTGCAATTCAGAGTAAACACTATAGGAAAATTTCAAATTATCAGCAGAATTTTTGGTGGCTTTTCGATAGGTGGGAAGGCTGCAGTTCGAATATAAGAGCAGACCAGCGGGATCGGGCTGGCGGGAGTACATGAGCATGGCCATGAGCATGGGATCATAGGCTGGCAGGTGCGGGAAGGGTTCTAGGCAGGTTGGCGCCGCCACAAGTGCGAGGGCGCAGGCTGGCGGGCGTGGGAAGATTCCGAGCGGTCTGACTGTGGGCTCTGGGGCGTAGGATGGCCGACATGAGAGGGATTTCTAGCGAGTTGGCTGGCGGGCTCCCGTGTGCGGGATGGCCGGAGTTGGGTGGCACGGGTGGGCTGCTACTGCGGGCTAGCGTTCTTCAGTGTAAAGCAGAATTTTTTTCATTTTTTTTAATTTACCGGCAATTTATTTCTGTTAGAAAACCATCAGAATTATTTTCCGCCAGAAAAAGCCTCCAGATTTTATTTTCCTATGCGGGTTTTACTAGAGTAACTTTTTTCATCAAAAAACCGCCGATAAATATGAAAACTGCTGGAATGTGCTCAATTTCTGTCAGAAAATTCCGCCAGTAATAGATGATTTTCTTATAGTGTAATTGTGAAGGTGTAGATGTTTGGGTTGGTGGAAGGATGGAATGGCATTTGGATTACCCAAGTGATGAATGCTGGTTTTATTTCATCCTTAGCTCGTTCAGCATGCACCCTTATTCGGGATAAAGTGGTGGTTTGGGTTGGATTTCATTATTAGCCTGCATGGCTTGTTCTACTCTTTTCTGTTCCTATTTTTATAATGCTTGCATTGCTATTATATCTTGGATTAGTGGGATGTTTTTTGTACTGAAGCTCTATATGTGTAATATAAATTCTTATTATTCGGCTTTTAAGTTAATCAATTTTTATTTATATTTTTGTGTTTCTTTGTGCTTTAATTCTTTGTTTTGCAGCCTTTTTTATTTTCAGGAGAATTGGCTTATGGCTGGGATCAGGATTTTTTGTATAAAAATGGTGCTTCATGTTCCTATCAGTATCTTTCTTTTTAGGATGCTTGTCTATAGCATCAATTGCATGTTACTAGGCATTTTTGTATTTTGTCTTAGTGGGGATTATCGGCTCGTAGGATTTCTTTTGCTTTTTTTTTTTTTTTGTAGCTCTTTTGAGCAGTAGGGAGTTGAGGGTCCCCCTTAAGGACTTTGTAATATCTTTTTTATTTAACCCATAGTCCCTTATATTGGTTTTAACCAAAAAAATATGATCATCATTATAATGTATGATACATGTTGATTAGCATACATTAGCTCTTCATTTGAAACCTATTGATCAAATTGAACCAATAATCGTGATTCATCCTGTCGAGTATTATATGAATGATGTGGCATAAAAATTATTAAGATAAAATTAATGTGGTCAATATGATAATTATTACATATTGTATTGTACGAACACCTCACTTTTGTTAATAATCATATAGAAGATCCATTGGGATGAATGAAACGATGAAGGTCATATTGGATGATTTAATCGATCATTACACTACTTTGCACGATATATTTTAGTTTTTACGTATCATATTTTATAACTTTTAGCATATTGTATGATATAATTGGGCTATAAATAGTGGGTAAAAATTCATTTCATAAAACACCAACCCTTACTCAAATCCTTCTACCCTCTTCTTTCAGTTCCTTATTACTCCCAATGGCTGTTATGTGTGCCTGGTTTCTCCTAAGAGGCTTTTCTAGATCAAGTGGATGATAAATTCTAATCAAAAGATGATACCACTGCCTACCAAATGTATTAAGTGTGTTTGATCACAAGTTCCAAAATCATAAGCCAAGAAAATCTTAGCTAACAGGTACTCGATATAATTTTAAGGATCACACATCAATTTCTTTCACCCTTGATTTTCCTTTCCATGATGAGTTACTGCTTGTAGTTGTTATAAACTTATAAATTAATGTATAATGTACTTCACTTCAGTCCTTTGTCTATATGTGACATGTAGAACTTACCCCTCTAGTCTTTCACGATAATATACATCTTTCAATCACTGGAAGAAATTCCCATGACAAATATACTATTAGTGGTTATAGTTGGACCCCTTCAAATCTCACAATTAGGAATAGTAAAATGAATCTACATTATACCCTTATGATTACTTTATTTATAAATACATATATCATCGAACACATGCATAAGCACTCCATTGTGCCAAAGACTGGCGATAAAATAAGCATCATCGCACTAATATCCATTTTCACTTACTTTTGCATGACTAACACACTAAAGGAAAGTCAAATATTTATGGTGAAAAAATCCACTAAAAATTAAGCTAAATCCATCGAACATTTTGTTTTATAGTGAATCTTCTTTGGTTTTACATTCGACAGTAAAAGTTGTAATGCAAAAGTATTTGAAACCATTTTGTCATAATTTTATGATAGATTTATGACATAATCATATTGGGTAAAATGCCATCTTCATCTCTATAGAACTCCAAAAAAAATTTCTTAAATTATGGTGGATAATCCATCATAATTTGCGGCAAAAAATGTAGTTGTAATTTGAGATGAATAGGCCGCCGTAACCTGTGACAAATTATCTGCCGCATAATGTTGTTGATATTCCATTACAAATCTACTCCTATTTAATATTAATATGTTCATCAAAAAATACAATACTTTCTCATCACTTTCACATTTATGATAGAAATTTCACTACAAATATGTTGGAAATATGTAGTAAAAATAAATAAATAAAAATATCTCCTAAAACTAGCTATTATGATTTTCAATAGTAATAATCCAAGTAGTTTAAAAGTATAATTAAATAATGTTAACATTTCCATAGATAATGGTTAAATAAACATTATAAGTATAGTTTTATACAATCTCATTTCAATTGCTCAAATAAAGAATTACATTCAATAGAATTCTATAATTACAACATTGTTAAAGTATAAACAATTCTTATACATCAAAAACCCCTAAACATATAATCCAAGCGGAACATTTATCCTCATTTTCATACTTGGTCGATAAAAGTGCTGTCTTATTTCTTCCATATTGATCTTTGAATCTCTGAACTCAACAAGTATCTGAATGTTATTGTTTGTTAGTAATATTTTAACATTTAGTATCTACACTGTTAAATTAGCCAATTATTACTTTTATAAACTCTCATGGCAACTTGAAAAGTAGCTAGAGATAGAAGAGGACTATCCCTTATACATATAGGATTGTGAGCCTAATCCAAAAATTCATTCCTTTTGCATTCTTCTTACAATCTATGACCTAGTGTGGTAGTCATAAATATTTGCAGAACCCCCAGTGGATCCCTCTCTAGCTGCTTCTTGTCTCTCTCAAAGTCAGGTATACTCATCCTCTAAAATATAACATAAGATTAATTATCATATAATAATCACTTATGATATTAATATAAATATAATATCTTTATATTCTTATATATGCCCTCCTTGCTTGCTCATCCACTAATTATTTATCCTCCTGGTACTTATAAGTGTTTTTATATAACTCAATAGCAGTGGGTTCCCTATCAAGCACCTTCTTCTATAATGTACTCGATTAGAATTCATTACCAAAGAAATTATTAAAATATTTTAAAATTGTTAACAATCATTATATGTGATTAGTTTGTGGAACTTTGTCCCCAATATAGAGAGAGATACCAAGGCCCCCGAAGTCAGAAACTTGGCTCAATTTGTTCTACTCCCTCCTCACTGTATAATCTTGGCAACCCCAAGCACTACTGTGCTCAGCCAATACACCCTATCTAATCCCAAGTGAACACTTGCTTATCGTCCTAATGCAAGTGAATATGTCTCGTAGGCATGTTGGTCCATGTTTCTCAAAATTTGTTCAATTTGAGTGTCATGCCCAAGAAACTAATAGAATTTCCATTATATCAACAAAAAAAATCATTCTTTATTAGCTTATTAAAACATGGACTAATTTTAACAATATTATAACATACTAACATCAAACTCCCTGAACCACATGTCATGCACTTCCTTTTGTTGAGTCTAGTGAATAGGTTGTTAAACCTAAGTTAATATCCCAAGGCTACCAAGAGGGGGGGTGAATTGGCATTTTTAAAACATTCTCCCTCTTTTAGATGAGTTGAACCGAAAATAAACTTTAATGAATTTTTATAAAAAAAAAAAGTTTTTCAACCACAACTTTTTTAAATAGAAAAATGCAGAAAATAAAAAGCAGTAAAAATAAATGACACAAGATTTATAGTGGTTCGGTCTAAACCAGACCTACATCCACTCCCCAGAGGCACCCTCTGATAATTGCACTAATACAAATAGTGTCTCTCCTTTTGCACCCACAGCAAGGCGGAGAAGCCTTTACAAACACTCTTTCCACCAATACCCGGTGCGATAGAGAACCGTCGTCCTTTTACACTATCCTCAGTGTTGGCAGAGAACCGTCCATCCTTTCACACTCTCCTAGTGTAGGCAGAGAACCCTTCGTTCTTTCACACTCTCCTAGTGTGGGCAGAGAACCCTTCATCCTTTCACACTCTCCTAGTGTGGACAGAGAAACCATCGTCCTTTCACACTCTCCTATTGTGGGCAGAGAACCCTTCATCCTTTCACACTCTCCTAATGTGGGCATAGAACCTGATCTCCTTGATAGATCTTCTCACAAGAAATCTAGAAGGGAGAAAGAAAAAGAGTGAAGTAATCTCAAATTACAAGTAGAAAATCTTACCTTTGAACAACAAGCGAAACCTTCACGCTCCAGTGGTAGAAATCCTTCCTTGAATGCTCTCTCTCACTCTCTCCCTGACTCTTCTTTCAATAGGCATGAAGACCAATGTGCAAAAAGATTTGGTGGCAGTAAAAATTGGACCTTATATAGGAGAGACAAGAAAAACTGTCCAAAACTATAGAATTTTCAAGTTATCACGAAATGGATCATCCTGTATGATCGTGGATCATCTCGGATGATTTTAATTAAAGTGTTGGAAATGATCCTAATGTATATTGGTACAAATTATGTTCGTATACACTAATCGTTCCGTACGAACTAGGTACGAAACGGTTATTCCATAGGTCAGTTTCAAAATCCCTGCAGGACGTAAACAACTGAGGTAAGTCAGTTCAGTTCGTCCTGGGACGAAAAAGTTTCATCCTTGACCATTTTAAACAGAGAGTTTCATCCAGAGACAAAGGTTAATTTCATCTTGTACGATTTTGTACAGAGAGTTTCGTCCAGAGATGAACCATGCATTTCATCTGGATGAATAGTGCAAAGTGAGAATCACGAGACATTTGTCCCGGGACGAATGCTAAATTCATCCTGGACAATTAGGACTTAGAAAAATTTCTCCCTTCCTATTCGATCCATTTCACTTCTGAGGGCTTAATTGACATGACGTCCCGTACGAACTATGTTCGTCCCGTACTATCAGTTCATAAAAATTTTTCCCCCAAGTGTGTGTGCTGTGATTTTTTACTCAATTACAATCACTCCCTCTCAATTCAAAACTTATAATTTACAAATGAATATTTGCTAAATTTGATTTGAAGTCTTCATAGCTTGGAGTTGATTTTCCTGAAAATGTTAGTACACACTAAAGCAAAAATAAATCTTCCAAAAAGTGTTAGGAGATATATATATATACATAAAATAATAATATTAGAAATCATCAAAATAATACAAGTTGCAAGAATGTAAAACATGCAAATAGCAACTCTCTTAACAATCTCCCCTTTTTTGATGATGGCAAAATAATTATTGTTTACAGGATTTCAAATTCTAAGAATCTCCTAAACTCCACCTGAATTGATGAATACATGAAAAATAAGGAGCATAATTATATTCAAAATTTATTTTTTTAAAAATTTTATAAAAACAGAAACTACAAACACACAACTAGAATCAACAAAAACAACAAAACAACATACAATTCTCTCCCTTTTTGACAACAGCAAAAGTGAATAGAAAAGAAGTTTTGAAATGTATCGTTGAAATGATTGAAATAAGGTATGCAAATAAAATTAAACATTAGAGAAATATAGAATTTCATATAATTTAAGAAGTGATATAACATAGATAATGAAAAGAATTTTTCAAAGACAATAGTCAATTTAGACATTAAGATAAGAAAATCATTGCAATAAGGATGAATAAAACATTTATATTTCAAAATTCAATGTTAATATAAATGAACATAAGATCAATTTGAATTTGGAGATTAAAAGAGTTCGGAAAAGAAAGTAACTACACATGTGGCGCTTTGCGCATCTTTTTCAATTTTATGACACATTTTTGTGCATCTTTTTCAATTTTATATGGCACATTTTTGTGCATCTTTTTACTTTGGGCTTATTTTTTGCTCTTTTTTCTTATTGCAAACTTTTGTGCAATACTTTTAATTTTTTTGTACATTTGTACAATTTTCAAGAGTAATTGAATTCTTTCGAAATCAATAATCTAAAATTTTAAATTTCTTCTAGTGTATAAATACTATTTTAAAAAAAAGAAATACAAATAAGGAAAACATCTAAATTGAAATAATATATTTAAAGATAATGTAGTCTAAATAGAGACTGAAATTGAAAATCCTAATATATACAAGTTATAAGCATCACTTAAATTTAGAATAATTAGATTTTTCAATGAAATTAATTTTAACTTACAATTTTGGTTAAAGCACTTTTAAGATTAAAAAATAATGAAGTCATAAAGTCTACAAAACATTTTCAAAAATACTAAACAACAAAACATTGAAACATATATTGATATCGAATGAAGATATTACAATTTTAAGTTGAAGATATCAATAAAAATATAACTAAAATAAGGAAAATACAACAATCTAAAATAAAATAACAAACACATAAACTTCAAAGAAACACAGAACAACACAACAATATTCAGATGGACACCTGACGGGGAGGAGGGGTGTGTTGCACAAAGAAGTTGAAGTAACTATCTCATCATAAGCAGTTAGGTATTTATATTATTTATCTTATCACGCATAAATCCCATATTCTTGATTGTACTGAATATCCTGCTGCTGTAAATGAGTTTCAATTTTGATCAAATCTTTTGATAAATGAGGCCTTAAATTATACATATTGAACCAAATTCTGATAATTTGGCTCAAGTAGCAGATATAGGTTCAGCTTCTTCTTCTGTTTCACTCAGAATAACATGGAGTTTTTCTAGGCTTCTTCCTTATTTGAAGATAGCTCTATAAGGATGCATTCAATTGTAGCTTAAGAGTGTTCTTCAAAATCTTGTTCTGGATGAATCAAATCATATTTCGTTTACAAAATATAGGCAATCGGATGTCCTAATGATATGTTCTTCTTTTTTTTATGATCAACATGACCAATTTCAGAAAGGCCATAAATGTAGTCAATTAGAAGTTGTGCCTCATCTATAGCTTGTCTGGTCATTATCAAGAAGGTAACAATAGAAAGAAGAGGAGTGATATTGACTTTATCACCAGCTTTAGGTATAATGAAAGTTCTAAGTACGTGCTGGATGATACGGGCATCACGAACTAAAGTTGCTACCTTAGGTAAATGATCCATAAAGTTTACTCCTCTAATCATTCGATTTACTTCAGTCCAATTAAAATTTATGGAGGTTAAGGTGTGTGCTCTTAATCCTTCAGTCCTTATGTTTAGGAAGATACCAAGGTCAGCCTTGGTGATTTCAACTTTCTTTTTAAAAATAAAGGAACTGATGACAGAATGGTCGGAGTTGAAAGACATGTTCGTTAAAAAATAATGAAAGGTTTCCTTGTTGTAAAAGTGTACTAAGGTGAGGATTAATCCAAATTGAGTAGAGGTAAACAAGTGCTTTACCTTAAAACCTAATTCTTCTTGTATGAGTACTTTAGATGGGGTAATTTTCGTGAAGACAAACCTAACATTGGATTCTTCATTGGCTTTAGAAAGGAAATTTTCAGAAGTGTTTCTTGGTGGACCCTTAATCAAAGACTTTTGGTGCTTGCTAGAACTTGCCATTGAAAGATCTTGAGAGAAGAAAGGTTTGAAAGAGATGTGTGAGTATGACTGTTTAGTAAAAAATACTATCAATTTATGGAAAAATGCCTGTTCGTACCAGACGAAATTTTTGTTCATCCCATACGAATTTGATTCGTCACGTACGAAAAAATTTTGTATGGATGAACGATGAGTCAAAAAAGAAACATCTTATCATAAACACACAACTTATGAAGCGTCCTTTCGTACAGGATTTTGACCAAAACGATCGTACAGACAAACATGTGTTCGTCCGGATGATCAGGAATTCAATTTGTTTTTATGGCAGTTGGAAACCGTCCCCCGCTATGAACCGACATGTGTTCGTCTTGATGAACCAAAGGTTCGTACATATGAAGTTCATATTAAAAACTATCTTATCCATTCAACTGCTGCATTCACTCATCTCGTCGTTTGAAAAATATTTCATTCCGGATGATCATAACGATCGTACAAACGAATTACAATAAAAGCTGCTCTAAAAATGGTTTAAAATCACACAGTTTGTCATATTACACAAATCATCACGTACGAAGAATTTTCGTCCCGGACGATGATGACCACAAATTCACATTTTCACACTCAAAACAAAAACGAATAAAAACAAACAAGACAATACTTAAACACATACCTTCTTAAGAAGAAAATATCACATAAACAAACTAGAAAACACAATGAACACAAAACAAAATTATCAATATTGCATAAAAACATTATTATCTAAACATTTAAATCAATCACTCCAAGCCTTGTTCTTAATGTACTGAAAGTATCAAAGGCTAAAAGTTTTGTAAAAATATCTGCAAGTTGATTTTCAATTGAAACATGGGTAAGTTCAATTTCTCCCTTGGATACATGATCCCTCATGAAATGATATCTTATGTCAATGTGTTTGGTTCTTGAATGTTGAATAGGATTTTAAAAAATACAGATGGCACTAGTATTATCACAAATAATTGGTATAGTGCCTATAGTTAATCCTAAATCAATCAACTGTTGTTTTAACCAAAGAACTTGTGCCACACAACTTTCTAAAATAATGTATTCCGTTTCTGCAGTAGATAGGGCCACAGAATTTTATTTTCTACTAGACCATGAAACTAATGAATTTCCAATGAATTGACATGTTCCATAAGTGTTTTTCCTATCCACCCTACAGCCTGCAAAGTCAGAATCTGAATAACCAATAATTTCAAATGAAAAGCTAAACCTAGGATACCAAATTTCTAAGTTCTGAGTTCCTAGCAAATATCATAAAATCCTTTTCACTGCTGTCAAATGTGATTCTTTTGGATCTGATTGAAATCTAGCACACAAGCAAACACTAAACATGATATCGGGTCGGCTGGCAGTCAAGTAAAGTAAAGATCCAATAATCCCTCTAAATTTCTTTTGATCAATAGATTTTCCCTTAAGATTCTTATCCAACTGAACTAAGGAACTCATTGGTGTACTAATAGGTTTAGCATTATCCCTTTCATATTTTTTTAGGATGTCCTTAACATATTTAGATTTACTAAGAAATGTACCTTCCTCAAGTTGCTTAATGCTAAAACTTATAAAGTAATTTAAGTCTCCCATTAGACTCATTTCAAATTCACTACTCATTATTTTACAGAAATCATCACAAAGATTTTATTTGAAGGACCAAAAATTATATCATCCACATAAATTTGAACAATGAGTATATCCTTTTTAAATTTCTTCAAAAAAAGAGTTGTATCCACACTTCCTTTTTCAAAATATTTTTCAAGTTGGAAGGTGCTCAACCTCTCATACCAAGCCCTAGGTGCCTGTTTTAATCCATATAATGCCTTTTTCAATTTAAAAACATGATTGGGGTATTTTGAATTTTCAAAACCTAGTGGTTGTTCTACAAAAATGTCTTCTTCAATTACCCCATTTAAGAAGGCACTTTTCATATCCATTTGATATAATTTGAATCCTTTAAAACAGGCAAAGGCTAGCAAAACCCTAATTGCTTAAAGTCTCGCTATAGGGGCAAAAGTCTCTTTAAAATCAATTCCTTCAATCTGATTATACCCCTTAGCAACTAATCTAGACTTATTTCTAATGACTACAACTGAGTCATTCATTTTATTTTTGAATACCCACTTAATTCCAACAACACTTTGATCTTTTTGCCTTGAAGTTAATTTCCAAACTTTATTTTTTATAAATTAATCAACTCTTCTTGCATGGCCAATATCCAAAATTCATCATAGTGTACTTGATCAATATTAGTGGGTTCAATAGTTTAAATAAAGGTTGAATGATTGACTTCCTTGTTTAATCCACGCCTAGTTCTAACACCCTCACTAGGTTCACCTATAATCAATTCCCTTGGGTGGTTTTTAGAAAATCTCAAATCTCTAGGCAAAGGGTTTTCTATTTCCAAATTCTCTTCTATATTTTATTCCAAGTTTATTCTATCAATCTTTTGGAGTTATCCTCAATCTCATCTTCAATAACATTTAGCTCTTCCAAATTTCTAGATTCATCAAATACAACATGTGTGATTTCCTCAATAATCAAAGTTCTTTTACTGAATACCCTATAAGATTTTCCAACACTTAAGTATCCAATAAATATTCCTTCATCTGATTTTGGATCAAATTTTCCTAAGGCAGATTTTCCATTATTATGAATGAACACCTTGCAACCAAAAACATGCAAATGTGATAAATTAGGTGATCTGCCTTTTAGCAACTCATAGGGTGTTTTATTTAATTTAGATCTTACATTCACCCTATTCAGAACATTACATGTAGTGCTAACCACCTCAGCCCATAAATATCTAGGAAGTGAGTATTCTGCCAACATTGCTAGGGCGGCTTCTATTAATGTTCTGCTTTTCCTTTCGACTACCCCATTTTACTGAGGGGTTCTAGGTGCAGAAAAGTTCTGATCAATTCCTTTCTCTTTAAAACATAATTCAAATCTCTCATTCTCAAATTCTCCTCCATGATCACTTTGTATAGAAATAATTTCACATCCTAATTTTCTTTGAATCCAAGTCGAAAAATTTCTAAATTCCTCAAATGATTCACTCTTATGAAATAGAAATCTAACTCAATTGAATCTTGAGTAATCATCCACAATAACAAATCCGTATACCTTCCCTCCTAGACTCACAGTTCCAACTATTCCAAAAAGATCCAGGTGTAAAATTTCCAATGGTTTACTTGTCCTAAGATCCTTATTGGACTGAAAGAGGACTTCACTTGCTTTCCTAATTGACATGCATCACAAAGGTGGTCCTTAGTAAAGTCTAGTTTTGATATACCTCTTACTAAATTCTTTTGGGTAATCCTCCTAAGATTTTTCATGCTAGAATGATAAAATCTCCTATGCCAAAGCCATGATTCATCATAAACAGTTTTCAAACAAAAAGCAGTAGGAATTTGAATGCATTTTAAATCTAGCATATAAATATTGTTTACCCTTTTACCATTTAACACATCTTTCCCATTTAGGCTTAATCTGTAGCTAGTTGAAAAAAATTTTACACTACAACCCTTATCACATAGTTGACTTATACACTTAATAAATTATGCTTTAAGCCTTCAACCAATAACACATTGTCTATAAAAAAGTTTTTCAAATTTCCAATCATACCTGATCCAACCACCTTCTTTGTGATGTTATCTCCAAGTGTAATCTTGCCTCCACTCCTAGCTTCCAGTGTTATGAATTGTGCAGTATCTCCAGTCATATGGTTTAAACATCTGCTGTCCAGATACCATATGCTCTCACGAGGTCTTGTTTGAGAGCTACCCTGCAAAAATATCAAATGTTAGACTTGGAAACCCAAACATGTTTGGGTTCTCCTTTAGCAATTTATAATCAGATGCATGTATGATATGTCTAGGTTTATGCATCTTAGGTCTGCACACCAAATCAGATTTCATCTTCAAAGTACAGGTGTGTGCTATATGTCCAAATAATCCACAATTATTACATTTAATATTAGGAAAAGTATTCCTAAGTCTTCTACCATTTGTTTATCTTCTAAGGGATTCCATATATTTAGGATTTATAAAATCTTCAAGTTTGGGGGGTATCCTATTATCCTCGATAGCTTTTATTTTCAACTTATAAAATGAATTCATATCTTCCAAGATTTGATTTGTATAATTAATTCGATATGTTTTGCTCTCTGATTCATCCTTCAATTTTTTAAATTCTTTTTCAAGATCAGCATAGGATGATTTTAAATTCTCGTGATTTTTATTCAAGTCATCAAATTCATCGAGTAGTTTCATGTGGTTGTCATCTATTAAAGCATGATCTTTTCTAAGAATTTCATGTTCTTTTTTAAGTTCTTCCAATTCAAAACTTACACTAGAATGCATCTTTTTCATTTTCCTATATGCATCATACATGTATTCAGAAACTTCAAACAATTCATCATAAGTTAAGTCACTTACTTCTTCTTGATCTAACTGATTAAGACTATCTGCCATCAAGAAAAGATTGATGACTTCTTCTTCTTTTTTAGTTTCTGATGAATCTGAAGTAGAGTCCTGCCAAAAAGCTCTTTGAAACTTTTTCTTTCCCTTCTTTACAGTTAGTTTCTCCTCTACCTTCTCTTTGTTAGGAGTGGCTTTGAGTTTTGGGCAATCAGTCTTGATATGATCATGTTTCCTGCATTCATAACAAATCACTTCATTAGAAACTTTATCATTTCTGTTAAATTAACCTTTATTCCATTGATGGCATCTCTTCTGCTCCCTCTTTAAAAAGCTTCTAAATTGTTTAGTCATCAAAGCAATATCGTCTTCAACCTTAGGTTGTGAGTGTTCACTCTCAGACTCTTCCACTTTCAGTGCTATGTTCTTCTCCTTTCGTGGTTCACCTGCATCAATCTTTCTTTGACTAACTCCTTGCTCGTAAGCAATAAGTGAACCAAGAAGATTGTTAATAGAATAAATATTTAGATCTTTAGACTTTGTAATTGCATTAATTTTTGTATCATAAGCAGTAGGTAAACAATGAAAAATTTTACTAACCATTTCAGCATTCGTTAGTTCCCTACCAAGTGCATGCAAAGAGGTAACTATTTGTATGAATCTTGTGTACATATTAGAAATGGATTCATTTAGTTTCATGCGAAATAATTCATAATCATGTAACAAGATATTAAGTATTGATTTCTTAACCTCATTAGTCCCCTCATAAGTTATACAAAGTCTATCACATATGTCCTTTCCACTTTTGCAAGTGGAAACCTGTATGTAGTCTTCATATTTTAAAGCACAAAAGAAACTATTTAAATATTTAGCATTTAGTTGTGCTAAGTCACGTTCTTCTATAGTCCAGTCTGCAAAAGGTGTTTTAACCCTAACTCCATCAACTAATCTAGTTGGTTTTGTATAACCTTCCTGGACTAAGATCCACATATGATAATCAAGTGATTGTAAAAAAGTAGACATGCGTGTTTCCCAAAAATCAAAAGGTATATTGTCAAACAGTGGAGGTCAAGTAATAGAGTAACTCTCAAGTTTATTTCGGTTTCGAAATGTAGCCATCTACATTAATCAAAAAGTAGTTTAAACTTATGATTTTGAAACAAAGCTCCGATACCACTTGTTGAGTCTAGTGAATAGGTTATTAAACATAAGTTAATGTCCCAAGGCTACCAAGAGGGGGGGGGTGAATTGGTATTTTTAAAAAATTGTCCCTATTTTAGATGAGTTGAACCGAAAATAAACTTTAATGAATTTTTCTAAAAAAAAGTTTTTCAACCACAACTTTTTTAATCAGAAAAATGTATAAAATAAAAAGCAGTAAAAATAAACGACATAAGATTTATAGTGGTTTGGTCTAAACCAGACCAACATCCACTCCCCAGAGGCACCCTCTGAGTATTGCACTAATACCAATCGTGGATCATCACGGACAATTTTAATTAAAGTGTCGAAATGATCCTAATGTATATTGGTACGAATTATGTTCGTACATGCTAATCGTCCCGTACAAACTAGGTTCGTCCGGTACGAAACGGTTATTCCATAGGTCGGTTCCAAAATCCTTGCAGGATGTAACCAACTGAGGTAAGTCGGTTCGGTTCGTCCTGGGAAGAACAAGTTTCATCCTGGACGATTTTATACAGAGAGTTTCATCTAAAGACGAAGGTTAATTTCATCTTGTATGATTTTATACAGAGAGTTTCGTCCAGAGACGAACCATGCATTTCGTCTTGACAAACAGTGCAAAGTGAGAATCCCGAGACGTTCATCCCGGGATGAATGTTAAATTCATCCTATATGATTAGGACTTAGAAAAATTTCTCCCTTCCTGTTCGATCCATTGCACTTCCGAGAGCTTAATTGACATGATCGTCCCATACGAACTAGGTTCGTCCCGTACGATCAGTTCATAAAGATTGTTCTCCCAAGTGTGCGTGTTGTGATTTTTCACTCAATTACAATCACTCCCTCTCAATTCAAAACTTATAATTTACAAATGAATATTTGCTAAATTTGATTTGAAGTCTTCATAGCTTGGAGTTGATTTTTTTGAAATGCAAATAACAACTCTCTTAACACCTTTGGGGTTTTCTTTCAAGAGATATATGGAGCATCAAACTTGCTTCATATGATATCTTATATCTTGTGCAGGGACTACTTTGATGGGTAAAACCTACGCAAAATATTTAGCTAAAAAATGTTATTTCTGAAAATTATTCATAATATAAAACATACACATATTCATATGTGTCACCCTCGGGCTAAATTAATATGTTCCCTTTTTTAGTCGTTTCTAAAAATTTTATTTGCTAGGTCCAAATACAGTTGGGGTGGATGATCCAACTATAGACGGCTGAGGGAAGTGGGTGGGGAGTAAAATGTTAAGATGTATGGTGGATAGAGATAAGTTGTAGGGACTCCCTGAGAAGATGGTGGAGGTAGTAAGGGTAAAAGAAGGCGTTTGTATAAGGTTTGACAATGAAAATCAAACCATGACATTTATATAAATTTAAAAAAATAATAATAATATACAATAGTGAAAGTGGCTTGACTATGTAGTTCATTTTGGTTTTAAATGTGGCTTGAATAGATAGCTTATTTTGGTTTGTTGGTTGGGAGCTTTGGCTACCAACCAAAAGAACTTTCATATGTATGTGATGTTTGCGTGATTTTTTCTTAATTATTCTAATACATTTAAAAAAAGTGGCTTGTTTGCTTTAAACTTTAAGTCACTTGGCTGAGTGATCACAATCTTGATGCCCTTTTTATACTTGTTAAATTATTGTTCTTTCATATTCTCATTTCATGTTGCATGGATAATAAGCTTTGGTCTGCTCTATATCCTATATTTGCAACATAAAGAAGTAAATTTACTCTAGACATCTTTTGTTATGCAGAGTTTGAGATACTCATAATACCTGGAAAAATATGCATATTGCATGAATTCACTATTCCATGCAATGTTAATGTGTTAATATAAATGTCTCGGGTTTCAAAAAGAGGAAAATTATTTAGCAATTTTTTAGTAGAGAGCTCACATCATTAATCTTTTTTTTTTTCACTAAGGATGACATCGAAGGAAAGCTACCCTAAATGAACCTGAAGTGTAGGAGTTAATTAAATTAGCAAAACCTAAAGCACCATGGTGTTAATTATATTAAATTAATTATTTCAAATCTAATACATATAATTTCTAAACCGAGCCATTAGAAGGTCACTATTTAATGTGAACAACCCATTTAAGATGCATATCTCTAATCTTATATTCTTTATAGTGCAATATTTTCACATATAAGCTCATTTCATATCCTATAACAATGAGTAAAGTCACTCATCTACCTAAGAATCCTCATCTCAACAACACTTAACTTAATATTATGCTTCACTTTTAAAGACCAACTTTCTATACAATAATAAAGCATTTCAAGTTTCACTACCATGTTTTAGAAATTTTCTCTAATTTAGAGAGAAAATTTTTTATCACACAATATTTCTGATGCATTCCTCCACTACAACCATCCAACATGAAATCTACTAATCATAACTCCATATATTGCTCCATAACTATGAGTAATAGACTCACCATATTTAATGAAGAAATATTAATGTCTTCTAAATAAGAAAGCTCTTTCACAATCCGATAGAAAGGAACATCATGGAAGGAGCTAAGAAAGGTAGCCATCGGAGGTGAGATAACAATGAGGGAGTGTCATAGGAATGATGAAGAAGAATGATGTGGAACTTCATATGAAATAGGATGGAACATAATCGAAGGAGGTGTTAGGAAGTAACATTGTTGAAGGAGGAAAGAAACTCATAAGGAGAGGGGAGATGATGGCTGTGATGATGAAGAATGAAGAGGAAGTGTGACTTCAGATGTGTGTGGTAGAAATGAACATTGTCAAAGGAGGATACTCCAATGGATTGTCATCAAAAGAGCTAAGAAATGTCATGGCCATGGTACAAAACAAAATGAGTGAATGAAATAAATAGCCAATTAAATAATTTATATAGGACTGTTTTCTTCAATTTTGTAGCAATTTTGTGACTAACTTGCGAAAGAAAATCTGGCACAAATTTGTAGTGGATTTTTTTCCTTAAATCCAAAGAAAAACAATACAGAAAATTATCACAACAACTTATGTCATAAAACCTTCATAATTTTAGAGGAAAAAAATTTCATCACAGAGTCTTCTACTTATCCACCACAAATTATTTACTTTCCTGTTGTTACATCATATTCAATGTTATATATATATATATATCCTATACATAAATTTTTTGACAATATTTAGAAACCTTTAGCTTGCTTTAAGAAAAGTCTTACACTAGGACATGTCATAACTTTTTGATTAGACATAAAGTACAACTTAATGTACCCTATCCTAGATGATCACTTCTTGACATACTTCATGGATAACTCCTTTATCTTATTTATAGTGATATTCCACATAGATAATAGGATGTAGAGGATAATCATTCAAAGGAGGATAGGGGAGAACTAGCCCCCATATTATCAGCCTATCAATACCTGTCCCCACATTCTAGCTACCTCCTCCTTACATATGGATTGGGCACTTTAATTTGCTAGATATATGGTTATACACAAATATTTAGGAGTCCACATCACATTAAGATAAGCCTCAATACCTATTGTTCTTAGTTTCGGGATCACTTTTCTTCACTTCACTACTAGTTCCAACTACTATCGCCACCACCACCAGATTAGGGGCTTTTGATGAGTAGTATTTTTTTTTCATTTTGTTTCGTTATACTCTCTTTTCTTAATTCTTTTTATCATTATGTAATCTTTTTAATTTACTCCAATTTATTTTACACTTTTTTTGCATTTATCTCTTTCAGTGATCACAAAAAGGGGAGTAGAGTGATATTTGTTATATTATTTAAATTTTAATTAGTATTGTTTATTTTTAGTTCAGTATGTTTTTGTTGGGCTTTCATATGTTATTTTAAATCATAATAGTAATAATTAAAAACAATTAAAATAAAATTTACTATCTTCACAATTATTTTTAAAGAAGCCATTTAGTGAGGGGAGAACTAAGGAAAAATTAACAATCAACTTTCAAATTTAAATTCAAATCAATAAAATTTGTTATCTTAAAAATAGGGTAGACTATTAAAATCTAAGTGCCCAACCAAGTGTTTTAATTATTACAAACATTATTATTCCGATGATTTATTTGTTCCTCATTTATATATATTATCTATTTCTTTTGTATATCACTAACCATTTCGGATTAAACATATATGAATCTACATTAAAGAAATACATATATTAACCTTATAGGAATTATCAACCACCAAAGTAATACCAAAGTTAGGACAAATAAAATGAAAATTATTAAAGTTCTTAAAGAAAAGTAACTAAACCAAAAAAAAATAGAAGCCACTTTACCCTTGATTTTTGAATAATTCTATTGTAATTCATCGTAGCACAATTAAACCGAAAATCATTTCTCTCCAGCCAGAGAAACCAAAGTATAAGAAATGGAATAACATTACAAACATACCCTTTGGCCTTAACAAGCCAACAATCCAACAAATAATATAAAGAGGAACTAGCAGAATAAAAGTTAAAATGGAAAATATCCTCGAAGTGAGTCCAAACCTTAACAGCAATAGGGCCAGAAATGAAGTCATGGTGCATATTTTCAACTTGAAAGAAACATTGATATTTAGAAGGAAAAATAAAACCTCTTTTCCTTAAATTCTCATCAGTTGGAATAAGCTTGTGAAGAAATCCAAAAAAAAAAAAAAAACCGTAGAAGGGATAGATTTGTGCCAAATCAAATTAAAAAACTTAGAAGAATCCTTTTTATCTCTAATGGAATGCTTAGCATTTTTAACAGAAAAAGTGCCATCTTTAGAAAAAGAACAGAGTAATACATCCATAGAAGAAGTGTTTGAAGAGGTCTTTAAAATAAGCTGAATAATGCAATCAAGAGAACATAAGAAAGTTTCTCTAAATCCCAACCTTGATTAGAAAGAAAATGGTTAACCTTCACATTAGCATTAGAAATAGAATTTAATAAGGAATCAATCGAGTGACCATTAATCCAATGATCTTGCTAAAAGAAAATGTTGCCATAACCAAGCCCCCCAGCCAGATAAGGCTCAACCATCCATTTAACTGAGCAAAGGCGATGCCAAACCTTAGAGTGACCTTTAGAAAAACCACATAAAGAAAGGATGTATCCCCCCACAATATTTAACCATCATAAAATTGGCCCAGAGACTGTCATTGTTCCTAAGCTTAAATCAAAGCTTGCAAGAAAAAGCCAAAGCCAAGTCAAACATATACTTACAACCTAAATCTCCTTCTTGCAAAGTCCCACAACATTTACTCCAAGAAGACCAATGAATCTTTGAGTTATTCCCAGAGCGTTTCCAAAAAAATTTATTGAAAATTATATCAATTCTATAATAAACAATAATCGTAGGAAAAAGGGTTTGAAAATTATAAACTGAAATCAAGCAAAGCACACTTTTAATAAGAATAATGCGACCACAAAAGCTAAAAACATTAGAGTCCCAAGAAGGCAATATGTTCTGAACAACATAAATTAAATCATCAAAGATAGAAGACTTCCTTCTACCTTTATATAAAGGAATGCCTAAATATTTCAAAGGCAAAGAACCTAAAGTAAAACCAGTAAGAGTCTTAATAACCATAGCCCTACCAGTGGGGACATTCTTACCAATAATAAAGCAGCTCTTAAGTTTATTGAAAGCTAAATCACTAACAGATTCAAATTGATCAAACAAGTTCATAATCTTACCAATCTTATTTATGCTAGCATTAGAAAAAATAATAAAATCATCCGCAAAACATAAATGAGTGATTTGAATATGTCCTAAGGTATGAAAGTAGAGACTAGGACATTTTTTAAAAGTGTCATCAATAGCCCTAAAAGGGTAATCCGCAGCAATTATAAAAAGAGCAGGAGAAATGGGATCTTTTGGTCTCAACCCATGAGAGGCCCTAAAGAAACCATGGCACTTACTATTCACCAAAATGGAGAAAAAGGGGCTTTCAATACAAGATTTAATGAGGTTGATAAAAGAAAGATCAAAACCAAATAAGCTCAAATATGGTAAATAAAATTCCAATTAATATTATCATAATCCTTCAAAATATCAAGTTTCATGATCATGTTACCACCATGATACTTAATATCCAAATCATTAAAGAATTCCTGAGCCAACAGGATATTATCCGTGATAGCTCTGCCTTTGACAAAACCCATTTAAAAAGGAGATATAAGTCTAGGAAAAAGGACCGTTAAATGATTCATAAGAATTTTAGAGAGAAATCTATATAAAATAATACACAAATAGGTCTAAAATCATTCCAGGAATTTATAGCATTGTTCTTGGGAATAAGCACAATAGAAGTAGATGAGAAGAATTTGGGAACAGTAAAACCACTTAAAAAGTCAGTCATCGTAGAAAACATATCATGGTAAATATAGGCCAAGTATTCTGAAAGAATTTAGTAGTTCACCATCCAGATCAACAATAGAATTAGCATTCATACAAAATAAAATTTCTTTAACCTCCTCAAGAGAAAGAGATTTAGTTAAATAAAAATTTTTCTCAACCAAAATCAAATGAGGAATAAAGGAAGGATTAGGAAAGCTAGCAGGATTAAAAGACTTATTAAGATGATTCTGAAAATAAGAAACAAAAAGATTAGCAAACTCCTCATTATCCTCAGACACAGACCCATCCTTACCTGCAATTTTATGAATGAAATTAATAGGACGCTTCTTCTTGACCCAAGCTTGAAAATATTTAGTGTTGTTATCACCTTCCACCAAATGCTTAGCAGCCGCTTTCTGTTTCCAAAAGATCTTTTCTTGAGCTTCAAGCTTACAAAAGCTCCACTTTATCCTCTTTTAACAAATTAAAATTAAACTCACAAGGGTCCAACTGATAATAATTTTTAGAAGAATTAACTCTATCTTCAGCAGATAAAATGTTAGAAAACAAATTTTTAAAAACACTATGATTCCACCACTTTAAAAAAAGTTTAAGCCTTTTAATTTTAAGCCACAGTCTATGCATACCTGAGATAGAATCATCAGGGAAAAGAAGATCATGCCAATTATTCTGAAGAACATCAAGAAAAGTAGAATGAAGCAGCCACATATTTTGAAATCTATATTGGGAAATAAAAGCCCTAGTATCATTCTTAATTTTAAAAAGAATAGGAGAATGATCAAAGAGCATATGGCTAAGATCCTCAACCTTGGTGAAATCAAAATAGTTAAGCCAGTCAGCATTAAAAAGACTTGTATCGAACCTTTACCACAAATGACCACGATGCCAAGTAAAATTATTACAAGAAAAACCAATATCAATAAGATTGCATTTCATAATCATACCATTAAAGTACTCCATAGATTGATAAATAGGGAGAGAGCCCCCAATGCGCTCAGAAGGATTGGATATAGTGTTAAAATCACAACCCACCAGCCACTGAAGGTTGCAAATATTATGAAACTGATAGATTTGCTCCCATAAAATCCTTCTAGTATAACGAGAGGAAGCAGCATAAACAAAAAAAGCACAACATTAAAAATTAGAGCTTTTAATATTACAATGCAGAACTTGAGTAAAATCCCCAATGATATCAATTCTAACATAGTCCTTCCATAAGACCCAAATTTTAATAGAAATATTAGATATAACAAATTTAAAACCCAAAATTTAGCAGTACTATGTTATTTATCCGCAAAAATAAGAGGTTCAAGCAAAATAAGAATTGAAATATTATGAATACGACATAAATTTTTCACTCTAAGCTTAGAAGAAGGGCAACCAATACCCCGAACATTCCAAATGATTGCAATAAACATAAAGAACAAGATTAATGAGAAGTGTGTGAATGGGTATTTCTACGAGACAAAAAAGCTTTTTTGAGTTTTCTACCTCTCTTACCATGGCCCTCAGAAAAGCTCAAATCATGATCTTCTATAACATAACATTTAGCAAAAATATCAACCTCCGTGTCAGTATAAGCATCATAATGATAACGATCAGTTAAGAGATACTTGTTATCATTTAAAGTACCTACAGTCCCCTCAGGAGGAGGCATATCACCTTCCATAAAATGAACACCATTTTCTACAGTTGAAATATTATTCTTAATACCCTAAAGATGGGTAGGAGGATTCAAAGATAACAAAAGAGGAACATAACTCACAATAGTAGGATCATTAACCTTGGAGGACTCAATGTCCCCAAGGTCTAGAACAACTTCAAGATTACCCGTACTATCCACTGGCAAAGCATTCTGCCACATTTCTTGTTCTAATGGAGAAGGATTCCTTTGAGAAGAACCATCAACCTAAATAACCATAGGAGAACTATTAGGAACTATATTAGAGGAGAAATCAGGATCATTAGTAACCACCATAACATTCTCATTAATAATAGGAACAATAGTAATCCTAAAATATTTAGACACATTAATAAGAGAAGCATTACTATCTCGCCTTTGCTCAATAATACTATCTTCCAGGTCCTTAGACAAAGGAGCCTCCGCCACTTGATCAATATTATGCACCAACGTATACTTAGAGCCAGAAGCATTACCTAACTCTTTTTGAACCAAATTCATATCATTCCCTCCAAGATTAATATTAGTTTTAGAAGTAACTTTCTCCTTACAGAGATTAGGGTGTAAACAGAAACATTCATTAATCTCATGGCCATGCATCTTTTAATGTGAGCAAAAAATAGGTAAATTTTCAATCTCAGCTTTTTTAAAATAGCCATTCAATTCTGATCCAAGCCATAATTCATGATGATGCTTTTTTAAAACATCAAGCTCAACTAACACCCGTGCCACAGAAGGTCTAGATAAAGAGGAAGTAGGTTGGTCAGTATATAAAGGTCGACCAAACACAGAAGCCAGACCAAAAAAGATATTCTTATTAAAAAAAAGTAATTGTAGGTTAGGAAAAGAAATCCACACAGGAGCAATGGGATACTCCTCCCTCACATCAAAATCCGGCTACCATTTGAGCAACCTCATTTGACATCCATGAATATAATAAGATCGACGAGAGAAAATGTGACTATAATCCAAATCATTAGTCAGTTGTATAGAAATGTGATGGGTATCCAACTAACCTACATTAAAAGAGCCAGAAAGTTTAAGCGATAGAAAAAATTTATGAATCACATCAAGATTAGGGCAACACAAAACAAATGTACCAACATGAGTGTGAACGTACGACACTACAAGCTGAGAAACAACAAAATCTTCAAACAATATGGCAGAACAACCTTTATAAGAAGAATGCTCAAACTGAACCCTAGATGCCGCAGAAGAGGAGCTACCCGACACGACATCCTTAAAGGATCTGGTCTTACCATTAGGAACCAAAGAAACAAGCGGGATGGACAATGTCGGAGACGTCATCTCCACCCTGCCCCCCACCCCCCTCCACAAACACAAGCAGAACCTCAAAAACCCTCGACAAAAAAATAAAACTAGTGCAAAAAAGGAAGAAAAAAAATAAGAAAAAGGAGAGGCCAGGAAGAGGAACGAAGTTACTGTTAAGATAGTTGCTATTTGAATGCTTTACATTTTTGCAACTTATGTAGTTTTGATGATTCCAAACATTATTGTTCAAATGTGTAATTATCTCCTAACAATTTTAGAAGATTTGTATTTTCTCTTGTGTGTACTAACATTTCAGGAAAAATGAACTCCAAACTACAAAGACTTCAAATCAAATTCAGAATGAGATACTTTGTAAAATTTGAAGTTTGCATTTCTTTGAAATTAAATTGAAAGGGAGTGATTGTAATTGAGTGAATAAAAACTTACACACACACATAAGGAGATCATAAAAAATGTATATTGATTGTACTGGACGATATACGTTCGTGCAGGACGATCAGACAGTTATCTCCTATTGAGCACATGGAACGAATAGGAACTTGCTTAAAAATTTTTCTAAGTCCTATTCGTCCAGGACGAATTTTATAATTGTCTAGGATGATTGGTTCTCTGTAAAATTTTTGTCCAGACGAATTTAAATTATCGTCAATAGCAATTGGTCCTCTGAAAAATTTTCGTCCAGACGAAATTAATAATCGTCCAGGACGATCTGTTCTCTGGAAAATTTTTGTCCAGACAAAATTAAATTATCATCCATGGAGATCGGTCCTCTGGAAAATTTTCGTCCAGACGAAATAAATAATTGTCCAGGACGATCGATCCTCTGTAAAAATTTTGTCTAGACGAATAAATTTTTTTCCAAACGATTAACCGACTTAGAACAGTTTTCAGCAGTTTCTAGAACTGACCTAGTATTAACCGTTCGTACCGGACGAACCTAGTTCGTACACTCTTTTCTTTCTTCCTTCTAGATTCTTGTGAGAAGATCTGTCAAGGAGATCCGGTTCTCTGCCGACACTTGGAGAGTGTGAACAGACGAAGGGTTCGCTGCCTACACTTGGAGAGTGTGAATAGCCGAAGGGTTCGCTGCCTACACTTGGAGAGTGTGAATAGCCGAAGGGTTTGCTGCCTACACTAGGAGAGTGTGAATAGCCTCTCTGCCTACACTTAGAAAGTGTGAACAGCCGAAGGGTTCTCTGCCTACACTTGGAAAGTGTGAACAGCCGAAGGGTTCTCTGCCTACACTAGGAGAGTGTGAAAGGATGACGGGTCTCTACCAACACTGTGGATTGTGTAAAAGGACGACGGTTCTCTGCTGCACTGGGGAGTTGTTAAAAGAGTGTGTTGTAAAGGCTTCTCCGCCTTGCTGTGGGTGCAAAAGGAGAGTCACTATTGGTATTAGTGCAATACTCAGAGGGTGCCTCTGGGGAGTGGATGTAGGTCTGGTTTTAGACCGAACCACTATAAACCTGGTGTCATTTACTTTATTGTTTTTACGTTTCCGCATTTTAATTCTTAGTCTTAAAAAACTATGTGGTTGAAAAAAATTTTCTACAAAACTTAAAAGAAATAATTTTTATATCGGTTCAACATAATTTTAAAAGAGGGCTTAAAATTTTTTAAAACTACCAATTCACCCCCCCTCTTGGTAGCCTTTGGGACATTAACTTAGGCTTAACAACCTAATTACTAGACTCAACAGTTACCACAGGGCAGCAGACCAAGAAGTAGACAAAAGCTCCTGTAGAAGAATGATCAGAGGCTCCAGAAGGCGAGAACCAAAATCTCCATGAAATCACCCAGAGAACCAGAGCAGAGCGTAACGGCTAGGGCGTGATGACCTAGCTAGTTCTTGTTAAAATTTTGTTATTGAGGAGAAAATTTTATACGATGGTGGTACAAACTGCAATGCTTTGTGGAATAGAATGTTGGCCCTTAAAATAGAATTGTAAAATTAAGTTAAGTGCTACAGAGAATAACTTGTTTAGGTGGATGAGCAACTTTACCCTTAGAGATAAAATGCGTAATAAGCATATACGTGAAAAGTTTGGAGTAGCTCTAATGGTAGATAAAATTAGAGATAGTTTCCTTAGATGATTTTTTCACATAAAGCGTCTACCTTTTGATGGCTAGGTTAGGAGATTGATGTATTATATCCAGCCTATGTTTATAAAGATCGTGATAGACCTAATAGACTTGGTTAGAAAATATTAGAAATGACATTTGTTTATTAGATTCGAATGAGAATTTGACTCTTAATATGACACTATGGAAAAAAAAGATTCATGTAGTAGACCCACATAAAGAATTAAAAGGTTGATGTGGTTGGATATCTAAAATCATGTTAACAGTACAAACCAAAGCTTACTTGTTATACAATTTACCTTAAAGAAAGATTGGTGAACAAAATAGACTAAGCAACATTAATATTGAAGAACCCAGAACCACTTTGTTTTCCCTAATATATAATCTTTATAGTTATAATCTCTTTTCTATGTCCCCACTTCTTTCTCATGGTCCACATGTCACTACACCTTTATGGCTTGTTGCCTAACTCATCGTCCAAATAAAAAAAAAATCTTAAGAATATTGATATTTAACAGGTGATGTGACATGTACATATCTTGTATTATGAACTGAGTAATTTTGTGATTATTTAACGTAATGAGCTGGACAAAAAAGTGCTACCTAATTAACTTTATATCTAGATATTTCGGCATAATCAATCACATTTATGGCGTTGGCCAAAAAAGAAAAACTAGCTTATAGTATAGAAATTTTAATTTATGTTTTAGTTTTTCGTGTTCAAATTGTAGTATTGTAAATATTATTTTAAAATATTTTTACTTCTAACAAGAGAATTTTTTTAATATTTTTAGTTAAAAATAAATATTTAAAGTAAAAATAAGATTACAGGTGATAATATTATTTTGTAATTATAAATTTTAAAAGAATTACAGCTCAGAATTTTTATATCTATTACTGAGGGTTTCTTTGGACGGCTGTTTTATTGCTTCTTAAAATAAATTTTAGTAAAAAATTAAATTTTTTTAATAAAAGACTTATTTAAAAAATCAATAAGAATGTCATCCCAAACGAATTCTGAATCCTCAAAAAAACAACTAGGGCTTTTAATTTTCAAAATCTGCGATTGTTTTATGCCTGCCTTTTGTTATACCCAAAAAGACTAGACCCATAATCGCTTCTAAATAGTAGCTATATTAACAGCAAAATAATAGCCTCAGTAAAGTACTATAATAAAATATTCTGTTGCTACAGCTTATACATCCATTATAGGAGAAGCACATAAGTAGGAATAAACTCGGCCTATAAGGTTTTTTGGGTGAGAAAAATTGTCCATAAATCCCTATAGTTATCTTTCTCTGTTATTACTGAGGAGGGTAATTATTGTGCTCAGTTGATTGCTATATGAGACTATGGTTTGGATGAATTCACTGAACTTTATGTTTCCTATCTACCTCTCATGGTTAAGGGCCTCTTAAGTTTGGGTCAAATTGGTGTCCCTTATGTTAAGTCTTAGTGGTGGTGTTGTTGCTCTTTTTGGGTTAACTCTTTTAACGAAGTTGGTGGGTGGGTGAACTCTTTCCTGTAGTAATTCTATTAGCTTTGATGATTTTGTGTTTAGTGTTATGATCTGGAGTTTTATTTTATGCACTGTCTGGCTGGTGTTTACCTATGTTGCTGATATGTTTCCCAGGTTTGTGAGGTTGGTCGGGATGCTTCTTGGTGTTTTTTTGGTTGGGCTTGGGTCATATGCCTAGTGTTGGCATTCTTGGAGGATTTCTTTTTTTCTTTTTTCTGGTGTTTTTTTGGATTGGGACTTGAGCTATGATAGTAACTATGATATTACTGATGCTTTTTTCCCATTGTTGCTCTCCTACCAAAAGGTTTTGGATGGCTGGGGGTTTCTATGGGCTGGTGTTCTTTTTGAGTGCTATTACGAGTTTAATTGTTTTGGCTTTTTTTATGAGAGCTGTCTGATTATGGGAGTTGTGTTTTAGTCTACTCTATTTAGGCTGTATAGATTTTGTATTCACTTCGGCCTGGTTGTTGGTTATTTCCAGGTTGCTTGGTGCAGCTATTTTTTGGGCTTGTTACAGGGTATCTTGAGCCGTGTTTTGCAGCTTTGGGGTACCCCTGTTACTTCTCTAGTGTTGTATTTCTTGGCTGGGTTGCCTTTATGGTCATTTCAGGGCCTGATGATTAGGGTTAACTTGGAGGCTTTGTGGTGTTCTACTGTGTCCACTTATGGTTGGGTGTTTATGCTTATTCATGTTGGTAGGATTGAGTGGCGTGTGGATTACCTGGGTGATATTTTCTGGTTTAATTCTTACCTGAGCTTTTTGAGTCTTCATCCTATTAGTGGTTGTATTTCCTAGCAGCTTCCTTTTACTTACAGTCACTTTTATATTTACTACCTTATTGAGTTAGATTTTGGCTCTTAATTATATTGCATTTATGCTCTTTTGTGCTATAATTTTTTTGTGTTGCAGCCTCTTTTATTTTCAGGAGGATTGGTTCATGATTGTCTTCAAAGATTTTTGCAGAAAGATTGTGCTTCAAATTCATATTTTGATCTTTCTTTTTTGGATGATTGGCTTTAACATCTTTAGCATGTTATTAGGTCTTTTGTAATCTGGCTTAGTGGAGAAAATCGGCTCTTAGATTTTCTTTTGTTTTGTTTAGTAGCTCGTTTGAATAGTAGTGAACAGATGGTCTCCCTTACGGACTTTGTAATTATTTGTTTATTATTAACACGTAAGTCTCTTCGTGGGTTTTAACCTAAAATAAAAAATAAAAAATAAAAAAAAATAAAAAAAGTAGTTAAGTTACAAATAGCATACATTTCGTGGTAAATTCAGCAAAAACGCTCTATTTCTTATAAAATTTTTAATAGCTTATTTTCTTGTAGTTATCTATTTTTTATAACAGCTTTTATCGAGGTTGAACTTACGCCAGTTTAATCCGCTGCAAGTTTAGTATTAAATAATAATAATTAATAAAGATTAAATATTTGTTTGCTGTTTTTTTTTTATATACAGATGATTATAAAACTATTAGGAAGAAGTTAGTCATTTCTAATGTTATGTTATTTTCCTGAGAATATTAATAATGAAACATGCTACGACCAGCATAAACTAAGATTAGTTCAAATAACAAAATATACTGTTTTTCATGTAAAATATGAATATTATAAACACTTTTTTTGGAAGAAATGAAACATTATTTTTCGGATGACTATCATATTATAGTATAAGTGGTTCTTAAAATCAGTTTCACATCATAATTTTTTTTTTTAAATAACAAAATGCATTAGTTTAACAAATATATCGAAGTTTTCTGAGAAATAAAAGGGTGAGCAAGCTGCCCCCAGAAAGACTATAAAACTTATTCAAACGACAAATTCTCAAATGATTGATAAATAGTTGCAAAATTTTATGATAGTCAAATTCATTTGAATGTTCCTATGAATAAATTTCTGTAATATTTAGGCTTCGTTTGGGCAGCATTTGACAAATTTTTTTTTTTCCTTCTTTTAAGAAAATTTTAACTAAAAAATAATAAATAATTCATATCAAATGAAGCCATAATGTATTGATTGGAAGGTCATATCCCTCCTTTCACTTTCAGAGAAACCAAAAATAGTTCTACACTTAATGCATAAAAAATAAAGCCCAGTCACATTACTGGAATGTACAACTTTGCACCATTTTATTTATTTATTTATTGGGTTTCACAAGTTCACAACTAACTTTATACAAGCCTTATCCGTAGGCACCTATATAGTTACGTACCTATTAAAGTTGAGCATACTTGCAATGTCTCGCCGACACATGCAACATGCTTTTGCCTGTATGAAAAGGTACACTTACTAATGCCCGATGTTCTCATGGACTTAAACGTAGAGACTATGCTGCCTTAGCATGAATGAATGGATGGTTAATTAATTCTGAATATTTCTAGTAATCGGAAAAAAAGCTGTCTTTGGCCTGTCACGTTCAATTTTAACTTTGAACTAAACCAAGTAATTTGATTTGTTGTGGGTTGCAAAAGCTTCGCATGAAATGTCCAATACCTGTTCAAGCAAGCTAGCTACAGTCATCCTAAATTACTAATAGGTGAAAGCAACAATTAGAGCCCGTAGAAGGCATTGCAAAGATATGGGAAGGAGATGATGGCACTCTAATGTATGGCTATATCCAAGAGGAGGCATGAATTGGTATATATGTGTTAATTTAATTATAAAACCTAATTTTTAAAATGAAATAAGATAATACAAAATTTATGAGAATTATAAATGTTAGGTCAGCACAAAATTTTTTATTTTTTTTGTTAAAACCCACAGAGGAGCCTACGCGTTAATTTCAAAAAAAATCTACAAGGTCCTTAGAAGGATCCTCCAGCTCGTACTGCTCAAAAGAGCTACAATAGAAATCAAAACAAACCCTAAGAGCCAGTGGATCCTTTTTCTAGTACAAATTAATATCATCATAAATTATATTATTCATTGTGCAAAATTCCAAACAAAGCATATAGCGGACGTGAAAAAAAAAAAAAGGGTCCAAAATCAAATTTTAAATGGTTTGACACTAACCCTTACATCTATGTCTTAAAACATCCACCTTAATGATTTCCTACTCTTTACTACTCTCTACCAAAACCATGTGGATAGGCCCATCTCCTTAGCATGTAATGAAGAAGCCCTACACTTACTTCTTCTACAACTTGTGAGAAGATTACTATTCTAGCATATCATTTAGTCTACAATTTCTTATAAAAAGAGCATGAGATCTCTCTAATCTATTACAAAACTTAATGAAGCAAGAACTTTACTTTAGCAATAAAAAAACACTAGGATTTGAGATTGAAGAGATGAAAAAACAATAGCAGATGCAGACAGTCTCATGTGAACTTTCTCACATAGAGTTTAAAAAAACAAAAAAAATTAAAGAATTCTTTATCCATGCAATGATAAAATTTTAAATATTTATTTATTTTATGAAATCCTAAAAAGACAATATGAGAAAATATAATTAGATAAAACAGTATTAATATATTTAAATAATACAAGTACATACAACAACTACTAAAATTACATAATAAATGTTAATTTATGATCGTTGCAAGTTCAGCATCTAGATTGACCTGTTCTGAACCGATTTAAAAAAGCCACAAGAAGAGAATTTTAGTAAAGAAGAATAGGAATTTGTTGCTGCTTAAAGTCATTTTTAGCCGTCAGCCCAACTCAAAAAGTTGTCAGATCGAAGTAGATGACATTATGCCTATCAAAATTTTTAAATATACAAAATTTTTATCTAATTTTTTACCAAATTTATGTTTTCGTTAGTGAAAAATGCATATAACTTTACAATGATAAAATTTTTATCACATAACGTTTTATATGATATAAAAATTAAGATTATGAATGTTTAACAAATTTTTATCGCATAGCTCTTAAGAGGGGCCTACGTGTTAATATAAGGTAAAATTACAGAGTCCTTAAGGGGTTCTCAATCTCACTATCGCTCAAAGAGCTACAAAATAGAAATAAAAGAAAACCTAGGAGTTTGAGATCCCCACTAAAGAAGAGCAATACAATGAAACCTAGGAACAAACTTCGGTGCTTATGGAAAAGCACCCAAAAAAAGGGAGTAAACAAAAAACCACCAAAAAGCTCCCTGCAGTAGGTCTCCATAAAGATCCTGCAATGAAACAACCAGAAAAGGATCTGCGCAACCAAAAATTGGACAAAAAACTGCATAAAATATTAAAGCAATTGTGTAGGTAAAGGATACGATTAAGGATCTTCCAAAAAGGATACATCCAAGCATTGAGCCACCACCCAAACAGCAGGGGAGAAACAACAGGCAAAATGCAGCAGCATATAATCTGTAACCACAAAACAATCAGTAAAGAAAAATATAGCACCCGAAGGCAGTCCTGAACCAGAGACAGCCGAGAAGGCCAAAAGGAGGGCATAAACCGCGGCCAACACCAACAAACCAAAACCAGTACCAACACCAAGGCTACCAACAAAACCCAAACTCCCAGAAATCATATCCTAGAAACCCTAACAACCAAACAGAGAACCTAAATCACCACCAACACCAAAATATATAAGCCATAAACAAAAGATAAGCCTAAAACCTGTACCAACACCAAGGAAATAAACAGAACCAGAGACCCAGAAACCATCATCCAGCAGGCCCAAAGACGAAGTAGAAAAATAGAACAACCTCCAGCACAATGCCCAAACAAACTTAAACATAAGGTAAGCCAATCCGGTCAAGATTCCTCATGCCTTTAATAGGAACAGGCAGCTGGTTGAAAGATAACTCAACAAACTTAGCAAAACCACATCCAGTAACGCCAACTCCCTAGCAGGGGAATTACCCACCTCACTAATAGTCAAAAAAGAGCAATTAAGGTAAGAAATAATAGAATAAATACTCCGACTAATATAGAACAAGGAGTAAGAACAAAAACCATCATCCCGGTTAAGCATAAGATTTAAATTAAAGTGAGAGGTCACTTCTAGAACAATACTATTGAGATTGAGGGAATCACAAATGTTTAAACCATGAAGCACAGCAGAAAGAAGACAACCAGCATAATCCGAGTGGCCAGTCCTACCAGCAAAAGCCAGTAAAAAATCCCCATTGTGGTCACGGAACAGACCACCAGCACTAATATAGTTCCCCTCTTGAATACAGTCAATGTTCAGCTTAACAGCATTAGTATGAGGTTTGCACCAACTAATACTACTAGAATGCAAAAAAGGGTTATACATCTCCATATTAATACCAAAAGCTTCCATAGTAAAAGTAAAATTCTTAAAGTTAATCAAAGAAAGTAAATTCGCATTAAAAAAGAGCCTTAACCTTATCCATAATTTTCTGAATAATCCTTTGATGATCCATAGGAATACCATTGAACCGAGAATCGTTTCTCTCCAACCAAATGAACCAACAAATCAGAGACGGGATCACGTTCTGAACATGACCCCTAATATTCACAAACCATCCATCTAACAAATTGAAGACACTAGAAGAAGGGGTATAGAAGTTAACATGAAATAAAGCATCAAAAAAACACCACACCTTAACCGCAATAGGACCAGAAATAAAAATATGTTGCATGTTTTTCATGTGAAAGAAACATTGACATCTAGAATTGATAATAAAACCTCTCTTTCTTAACAACTCATCAATAGGGATGTACTTATGAATAAAACTCCACATAAACACAAAAATAGTAGGAGGAAGACTCTTATGCCAAATCAATTTAAAAAGCTTATTCACCTCATTATGGCTATGAAAAAAATGCCAAGCCTCTTTCGTGTTAAAGAAACTTATTTTAGTAAAAGAACACAACAAAACATCCCTAGAATTAAAGTTAAGAGGAATGTTAAGAATGAGATCAATAATAGGCTCAGGAAGAATCTGATACAGCTTCTCCAAATCCCAACCAATATCAAAAAAGTAAGAGTTCACCTTAACAACATTGATAGAATTAGTATTAAGTAAAGAATCCAAAGATTGGCCATTAACCCAACGATCTTGCCAAAAGAAAACATTCCCCTCTCAAAGACCCCAAGCCAAAGAGGGTTCAAACTTCCACTTAATCATACAAAGACGATGCAAGACCCTGGACTGGCCTTTAGCATAAAAACAATTGGAAGGATGAAACCCCCCACAATACTTAGCCCTCATAAAATTGGCCCAAAGACTGGCATTATTTCTAAAATTATACCAAAGTTTAAAGGCAAACGCAGCCGCCAAATCAAACATAGACTTGCAACCAAGAGCCCCTTCATGAAGAGACCCATAGCAGTTCACCCAAGAGGCCCAATGAATTTTAGAGTTGTTACCAGAGCCTTTCCAAAAAAATTTATTAAAAATTCTATCAAGCCTCGTGCAAATCAGCTTAGGGGGAAAATAGTTTGAAAGCAATAAACCGGCAATGAAGAAAGAACACTTTTAATAGGACAAGATGACCACCAAAGCTCAAAAAATTGGAATCCCAAGAAAACAGTTTATTATGCACTGCCGAAATCAAGCCATTAAATAAGAAAGCTTTCTTGCTACCCTTAAAAAGCGGGATACCCAAATATTTTAAAGGTAAAAAAACATGACAGAAACCTGTAATATTCTTAATATCCAAAACCCTCTCAGAGTAGCATAATTAGAAATCACAAAACAACTTTTATTCTTATTAAAAACAAGACCACTAACATCTTCAAAGCGTTTAAAGAGGCTCAAATTTTTCTTAACCTTGTTTCTCGTCGCATTAGAGAAAACAATAAAATCATCCGCAAGGCACAAATGGGAGATATTAATGCCACCAGATCCCTCGTTACTCTTGTCTTTGATTATTGATTCTGTTTGTGATAATTCTTCCTTATGTTAGAGAGAGAGATCCTATTCTCTAATATCTAAGACGATATACTCACAACTAAGAATTTTTTTTAAGTGATTATAAAAGAAAATGTAGCGTGCAAAAAGAAAAAAATTTTGGCCAATGATGCCAACAAAAGAAGCGCAAAGATGCCAAATAGAAAATCTATAAAAAGATACGGAAAGCGCCACTCAATTGACAAGAGGCATAAAATGAGCCCACTTAAAAGCAAGCTATTCTCTCTTTTTAAATCTTTTAGAACTTAGAAGTTTTGATTCTCAAAGGCTTGATTTTGATTGTTTTGCGATCATGACAGATTTACTTTGGTTCATTATTATATAAAGATGTTTTTTCTTAAACCAAGTGATGGATGAATTCTTTTTCTCATATCTAATTAATTCTTTGAGTTAGGTCATTGATTTCAAAAGACTATTCTATCCTAAGAAAATGTCTGAGATAAGGGTAACCATGACCGGATATTCTACCAATCTTTGGATTGTTGAGATTGATTTACTCATTAACCCACAAGTTTTTAAATCAATCACATGAGATACTACATCATTTTTTATTTGCATTCAGGGTGATGCTCTGTCCGATCTTCTGAGATTTGTACTAATTGGCCAGGACGATGTCCATATCGGCCTGGACGATATTATCGACAACTTGCAATTAATGAGCTCCTTTGAAGCTCTTTTATTTAAGAGCTCTTGTTCAGCATTTTGAACAATCTTTTGCTGCTTCTTTGACCTGAGAAGACCTTGAGGAGAGAAAGAGAGAGAGGGAGAGAGAGAGAGGATCTTGTGAGGGGGAGCTTGTGAGGGGATTCACAAGGGTTGCTTCAAGGATCGATCTGCTTCTTCTTCTTCTTCTAGAGTTTCGCGTCCGTGGAAGGGTCGGTAAAGGTAAGGATTCATCATCTGATTGTGGTTCTCTGCCAGCTTCAGGAGGAAGCAAAAGGAGATAGGTTCTCTGCCTTGCCGGGTTGGAAAAAAGGAGGTTCTTTATAAAGGCTTCTCCGCCTAGCTGTGTGGGATAAAGGAGAGTCACGATTGTAGTGCAATACTCGGAGGGCGCCTCCAGGGAGTGGACGTAGGTCGAGTTGATCGAACCACTATAAATTTCTGTGTTCTTATTTCTTGCTTCCACACCTTAAATTTCCGCGCTTATTTTTCTTGTGGTGTGATTTTGGTTTATGAGATTTTTACTTCTTTGTGAAATAAATTTTTAAAATACCAATTCACCCCCCCCCCCC